>NW_011889796.1:15621-16264 GCF_000151845.1 Pteropus vampyrus
GCTTTTTCTAGAGTTTTATAAAGTAAAATCACATAGCATATGCTCTATTGTATCTGACATCTTTCTATTAACATAAATTTTTTATTCATGTTGTACCAGTAATTGGTCTCTTCTTTCTGCTATTATTCCAGTATATGGTATACCATGTTTTTACCACTGCCTGTTCATGGGCTTTGAAGTTGTTTCAAGTTTGAAGCTTTTGTGAATAAAGCTGCTATCTTTGAAACTTCAAGTAATGTTGGCAAAGATATATGTTTTCACTTGTCTAACGAAAATTCAGAGATGTGGGCATGCTGGATAAGTGTATATTTATATTTTTAAGAAACTGAAGACAGTTTTCAAAAGTGATTGTTTGGTTTTATATTCCCACATGTGATATGGAGAATTCCAGTTGCTTCCAAACCTTTGGTAACATTTGTTATTGTTATTTAAGTTTAGCTATTCAATGGTTGTGTACTGGTATTCTATTTTAATTTGTATTTCTCTGGTGTCTCATGGTGTTAAGCATCTTCTCATGTATTTATTACTAATTTGTATATCTCCCTTTTCAAGTACGTGTTCAAATCCTTCCCCCACTTAAATGGTTAGGCTTTTTGCCTTCTTTTTATGTAGTTCTAGGTGTTCTTTATATATCATATATTTA
>NW_011889796.1:16314-18097 GCF_000151845.1 Pteropus vampyrus
CAAGTACGTGTTCAAATCCTTCCCCCACTTAAATGGTTAGGCTTTTTGCCTTCTTTTTATGTAGTTCTAGGTGTTCTTTATATATCATATATTTATCCTACAGCTGTTCTCATAAATATGTATTGAAAACATTTTCTCCTTTTCAGTGTGCTAGAGTTTTTGTTTGATTGAAGAGCAAATGTTTTCAATTTCGATGAAGTCCAATGTCGTTTTTGTTATTTTTTGTGTCTGTGTCCTATCTAAAAAATCTTTGCCCATTCTAAAGTTACAAAGATTTTATTACATTTAGCTGTAGAAATATTACAGTTTTGATTTTGCATGTATATCTGTGATAGTTTTGGAGTTAATTTTTATGTATGGTACGAAATCAGGGTTATTGTTTATTATCTTCTATAATATGAAGTTTTTCAAGTAATATATACTAAAACCTTTTTCCTCATTGATTGTCATTTAACATCAGTTCAAAATAAATTGGCTGATATATATATCCAATACACATGTGGATCTAGTTTTAGATTGTCTTTTCACTTCCTTTGACCTATATGTCTAGCATTACACCAATACCATGCTGTAATGATCACTTTGGTTTTATGGCAAATCTTGAAGTCACATTGTGCTAATATGCCAACTTTTTCTTGAAACTATTTTCACTATTCTGGCTAATTTGCATCTCCAGATAGAATCAGCTTCTCTATTTATATAAAATGTCCTTCCAGGATTTTTATCCATATTGAATTAAATCTAGATCAATATTGGGAGAACTAGCACCTTAATGATATTGGGTCTTCCGATCCAAGAACATGGTATATCTTACTCCATTTATTTGTCTTTATTTCTCTCATCAGTGTTCTGTAAGTTTTAGTAGAAAACTGGTGCATAGATTTTCATAAATTTATCCCTAAATATTTATGGCTTTGCTATATTATAAACATATTTTCTGTTTTAATCTTTTCAATGTTTGCTGATATATTAAATATAAAACTGTTTATTATCTTTTATTCCTGTAATATTATTAAATAAGTTATAGTATATGTTTTGTGGATTTCTTAGAATTTTCTGCGTGAACACTTATCTGCAGATGGAGATAATTTTTCCTTCCTGTTTCGTCTCTATGCTTTTTATTACTTTTGACTGATTTATTTCAATACCTGGAACTTCCGGTATAATGCTCACTAGAAGTCTGAGGTTTGACTGCCATGGCCTTTCCCAAAATGCCCATGGACGACAAAGGATGTTGGATCACTAAGAATAATATGAGCTAAAAGTGTTTCATGGATGTTTGTTATCCGTTGTTGGTGTTATTTTCCTCATTTCTCTTTTTCTGATTTCCTTTGGGTGATCTGAAATTTTTAAATTCCATTTTCATTTTTACAGTCACATTAATGACTTTTTGCATTACAGTTTTACTCATTGCTCTCAGGATATTATATGTTCCTAAATTTTCAGTTTACCTAAGTTAGTAATGTAGTAATTTACATAAAATATAGAGATCCTGAGACCTTGTATGGTTATTTTCCATGAGACCTTGTATGGTTATATTCTATGTGCCTTTATGTTAATATTGTCATGTCTTATATCTCTCTATGAAAAGACTCCAGAAGACCATATTACAATTATTATTTGTTGAGTGTTATGTATTTTAAAGGAATTGATAAGAATATATGTGTACAGTAAACTAAGGATTTCTTATTTTAGATTTTCTTCGTTTATTCCTGAAAATCAAACATTTCCATTTTCCCTACTGATGTCTTGCTCTCTGGTTGTATCATCAAGGTTACTGTTA
>NW_011889797.1:0-2018 GCF_000151845.1 Pteropus vampyrus
TGAACCCCTCGGTAGGACCAGGCAGAATGGGGCACACTGGGGAGCCAGGCCTGGGTTGCGACCGCACGTGACCAGAGATGGGGGAGCTGGTTCCCTGAGGCAAACGGGAATTCTGTGACTGAGGGGAGACTCGGCAGACGTGGCGCAGACCGAACAAACGCCCGCCGGGCACGGGCCGGGACCGAGGCTGCCGCGGGGCACAGCGTCCTTCAGCAGCGCGGCCGCCCGGGGTGAGTCGTCCCTCGGTGAAGGTCCCCGGTCCCTCGGGTCAGGACCTGCCTCTGCCCGGCGGGTCGGCCCTGCACCCAGCCGCGGGCGTCCTCCCCGTACTTGCCCCCACTCTCTGTGTGTCCCCATCTCTCCTGTCCCGGCCAGGCCACCGTCACCTCGCATCGAATCTCTACATGATCCCTGGGTCACCGGGGTCACACTGCTCCCCACACAGCGGTCTCTAAAATGCAAACCGACCCGCCGCCCGCTGGCCCCGGGACACTTCGTCGGTCAGCCACGGCTTTTCTCTGCGTCCCCGTCTGGTCCCCACTCAGCTGTCCCATCGTGCTTCCCCCCACACACCATGCTCGCTGCCCCTCCCTCCCCTGACGGGTGATTTGACAGCTGCACAGAACAAAGCAATGCACTTATGTAAGTCATAAGTTTTAAATGTTAGATTAATTATGATTATCAAGGAAACCGAATTATGTTTTTAATAGTCATTATAATTTTGCGGTTATGTCGGCGTCGCAGAGACCAGATGGTCTCGGCTTTATTTTCAACTCACATTCGGTTATCAGGGCAGAATCAATATCAGCTGATGTATTTTTATACCAGTGGTATGTTTCGCTTGCATCTGTTAAGCGTGCAGTGTGTGTGTGTCTACTGTGCTGGTGCGTATTCCAAAGTCATCAAAATAGATCAGTGGCCCAACGCAAGCCAGCCACGCGCGGAACTTGGGGATTAAAGCGGTGACACTGGCATCACGTCTGCCCTGATGACATTAGCGTGAGCACTGGACAGACCTCGAGCGCGAGTCTGAATGAGGCGCGTGGACACTGAGGTGACAGTCATCAAAAGGAAGGACCCCCCGAAAACCGGATTCTCTCAAACTGCCGTGAAGCCGTGGGAAGCCGGCGACATTTCGAAAGGAGCCCCCCTCCCCGAAAGCCGTTACAGCGAGAGCAGCGTAATGCGTGTGGCTCCAAACCAGCACCGTGGTCACAGGCCAAGGACAACAAAACACTGTCACCGCCAAAGACGCCTCTGTCTGCGCCCCGTCGCGGAAGACGAGGACAGGTCACACCAGCTCTGAGGCGCTTGCGACGTCGAGGGCAGACGCCGCCGGACGTGCCGGTGCTGGGGGATCCCTCATCGGACAGCGTGCGACGCGGAAAAGCCGCCGCTGCGTCTGCGCGTCTCGCGAAGGCTTCACGTCCCCGTCGTGCGGAGCCCCCGCCGTGGGCGTTTCTTCCAGGCGGTGCTCGGTGCACATGCTGTGCGCGCGAGGATGGCTTCCGGGGGCTTCCCGTTCCGTCCGTCATGCTGTGGTCCGTGCGGTTCCCGGTCTCGACGCTGTCACGCCAGGAAGCTGTAATATGGTCAAACACACACTGGGACAGTGACCCTTCTGTGGCCCCGTGGACAAATGGCTAGCCCTTGCATAACTGCCAGGAGGCAGCTGGTGAATAAAACCCACGCCAAACGCTCTGGGTCCAGGTCATTTCCACCATCCAGAACGGTCCAGCAGAACCAACAAACCCTACCTGCCGTCGGGGATGACTCGGGAAGTTCTAATTTAACAGAAGGAGAAGAAGGAAGAGAAAAGTCACCAAGTGGATGAGAAAAATGGCTCAGGTGCAAGCCATCTGTCACGAGTCAGATGAGGATCTGACGGAGCCGTCACCAACCGTCTGGCCTTCCTTCGTGATATGTGTCACTGCTATTAAGCTTTAAAATATCACGTTTTATTTATAAATTTGTGATTTGCACCCGAATGCCCCTTACACGATCTGAAGATGCCGAGT
>NW_011889797.1:2644-4487 GCF_000151845.1 Pteropus vampyrus
CCTCCTCCGTGGTGTGTCCCCGCCTTCCAAGGGACCCCTTCCTGCGAAGCGTGTGTCCTGTGTCACATCCCAGAGACGGAAGTGGCTCCGGCGGCATCCCTGGCCCACAGGAGAGGCGCAGGGTCGCCTGCCCCAGGGCCCGTCCCGTGAGCCCCGCCGGACACTTCCGCTCCTGTCACCGGCTGTCACCTGGATGGGGGGTGCCCGGGGACTCCTGGTCATACCATCGACCGCAGCCCCAGCCGGTTACCTGGGGTCCTATGAAAAGCCATTATTTACTTTTCCGGTGGAACACGTGTCACTTTTCCTTAGACGGATGGAAACTTCGCCTGCCGAAACTGGCATGTGAGGACCCTACGGGAAGCAGAGAAAGGCGGGGGGCAGAAACGCGGGCACCCCGGCTGTCCTCCGGGGTCCACGGCAGAGCCCGGGCTGCCGGGACATCTTGCTGTGACCCCAGCGCAGAGAGCCAGGCTTGTGGGGAGCACAGTGAAAGCTCAGAGCACCCACTTCCACCGGCTGAGGCAAGAACCTCTGCGTCCCCCACCCCCGACGCGCAGGCCACGGGCGGCGCCCCACCTAGTATGTGTCTGGAACACGGGCTCCCCCAGTAAACCACACACGCGTCTCCAGTGTGCACCTGTGACGTGCCATCGCGCCTGGCTTCTGTCCCAGCGCCTGGCTCAGGGCAGCCTGCACAGGAGGTGACGGCCAGGACACAGGCCCCGGGAAGACTCGGCGGGGGGGTCGTAGGTGGAGCCGCAGATCAGGGGCTGAAAGGGGACAGGGACGTGGAGGGGCAGCGGGGCGGTCAGCTCAGCGGCCGTGGCCCCACGAAGTGGTCTGGAGGCCAGACAGGAGATGGTGTCGCCAGAGCCCGGGGCTGGGCAGGAGCTGCCTGGCGGGAGCTGGAGCCACGGAAGGAACTGGGGACACTGCCAAGCACCCGCCCCGCGCGGTTAACCTTGGCCGCGGGCTTTCCAATGGTCTGTTCCCCCCAACTCGAGCCCCGAGCCGTCATGAATTTGGGGTAAGACCCTCCCTGGCTTTGTCTCAGGAGCAGGCAGACTGGAGCCTCACTTTTCAGGGGAAGCCTTTCTCGGATAACCCCGTTTGACGAAGCCGGGGGACCCCCCCCTCATGGGGACACCTTCCTTCCCACGAAAGAGGCGCTGCCTAAGACGCGGAGGCCCGGGGCCCTGGGAGCCGGCTCACAGAGCGGGGGACCGCAGGGGCGGCCCTCCTGGACAGGGCGGGCACCGCGGGAGGGGCGTCCTGTGCAGGTGAGGGTGCGTGTGTCACCTGGCCAGCACGAGCGCGTCCCGGTGGGGCGGGGTGAGGACAGTCTGCGTGGGAAGGGGCTGCAAAGCGTCCAGAGGTCAGGAGACGTGGTGGGTCAGGGCCGCGAGCTTGACCCCTAGCGCGGGGCAGAAGTGCGTCATTCCGGGGGGCGTGCCCCATGCTCTGCCTGTGCTGAGTGCTGAGTGCTGAGTGCTGAGTGTGTCTCCACCCCGGCTCACGGCCACATCCCCACCCTTCCCTTTGTCCCTAGCTTTCACCTTCCCATTGAGAATCCCCAGGGGCCCCTCTGCACAGGGAGCAGGGAGGAGCTAAGGCAGCTTCTCAGCGGTCACTCACAGCCCCATGCCCCATTGGGATCGAGTTCCCTCAGCGGGTGGATCCCCTGCCCATCCTTGTTCTGAGGGCATGGTGACCTCCGGTCCTGGTGACCCTTGCGGGAAAGACAGGAACAGGTCAGAGCAGAGGAGGCAGGCAGAGGGCCTTGCCCCTGCGTGGGTCCCCTGCTGCCCGGAGTCAGGGCTCGGCTCCGCCCCCTTCCCTC
>NW_011889797.1:7587-8346 GCF_000151845.1 Pteropus vampyrus
CCTGTGACCACGGTGGGCATGGCACAGGGTGGCACTGGCGTGGCTGGACTGATGGTTCACGGCCGGTGTCCGGCTGGGTGGCCATTCTCACCGACATGCTCTGGGGGCTCAGTATTCCAAACGTCCACATTGGATGTTCCAGCAACTGAGAAAGCATCCGTCTCTCCTGACACATGCACACACACGTGCACACACACGTGCACACACGTGCACACACGTGCACACATGCAAACATGCATACACCCATGTGCGTGCACACGTGGCACATGCATGCACGCACACACGTATGCACACACAGATGTGTGCATACACCCATGGGTGCGCATATGCATGCACATGTCTGTGCAATGCACAGGCATGTGCACACTCATGCACGCATGCACACACGTGTGCTCATACCCACACAGCGATACCCAAACACATGTGCGCGCACATGCATGCACACACTCACATGCACATGCATGTACACACATGCACACCCCGCACACACAGACACACACGCACATACCTTCCTTTGGAGGCGGAACGCCACTGGGAAGGAAAAGCATTTGAGAGTCACGCAGCCCCTGGTCCCTCCAGGCAGCGCCGCGCTCCCTCCTGCAGGAGCGGGCAGACTTTTCTCTGTTTCCCTAACTAACCCGAGACTCATCTTTCCTGCTCCCTGCAGGCTTCGAGTAATATCGCAAGAAACAAACAAACCGTCGCAGAGTCTGGGCGCGGGGAGGGTGTGGTGCGCTCTGACTGGAGCAGCCACGTGTC
>NW_011889797.1:8396-9072 GCF_000151845.1 Pteropus vampyrus
CCTGTGACCACGGTGGGCATGGCACAGGGTGGCACTGGCGTGGCTGGACTGATGGTTCACGGCCGGTGTCCGGCTGGGTGGCCATTCTCACCGACGTGCTCTGGGGGCTCAGTATTCCAGACGTCCACATTGGATGTTCCAGCAACTGAGAAAGCATCCGTCTCTCCTAACACATGCACACACACACGCACACACGTGCACACACGTGCACACACGCAAACATGCATACACCCGTGTGCGTGCACGTGTGGCACATGCATGCACGCACACACACATGCACACACAGATGTGTGCATACACCCATGGGCGCGCATATGCATGCACATGTCTGTGCAATGCACAGGCATGTGCACACTCGTGCACGCATGCACACACGTGTGCTCATACCCACACAGCGATACCCAAACACATGTGCGCGCACATGCATGCACACACTCACATGCACATGCATGTACACACATGCACCCCCCCACACACACAGACACATACCTTCCTTTGCAGGCGGAACGCCACTGGGAAGGAAAAGCATTTGAGAGTCACGCAGCCCCTGGTCCCTCCAGGCAGCGCCGCGCTCCCTCCTGCAGGAGCGTGCATTTTTCTGTTTCCCTAACTAACCCGAGACTCATCTTTCCTGCTCCCTTCAGGCTTCGAGTAATATCGCAAGAAACAAACAAAC
>NW_011889797.1:9157-10744 GCF_000151845.1 Pteropus vampyrus
CCCTCTGTTCATTCAAGATTTTAGCGCTGCTAAGGCAGCTGTAAACCATCCACTGCGGCTCATTTTATCAGACTCTTAAAAAACGTGTCGCGCTCGAGCCCTGTGCTCATTGAGGGAATGCTGATTCAGTGCCGTGTACTCGTCCCCGCCCGCCGCTCCCGTGTCACGGTCATTCCCCGGCCGCTCACCTGCCACCCGGCAGAGCTGGCACGCGTCTGTCCCTCTGTTAGCCGAGTCCCTGGGACGTGGGTGGGGTGCCCACAGCCTCGGGTGGGTTAGTGCGCCCGAGACGTTACCTACAGCAGTGAAGCCAAGACCGAGGAAGCTTCTGCCACCGCCTCTGGTGGCGTCTGGTGCGTCCCCATACGCGGTCAGGACAGCTCTCTAGGAGTGTGCGGGGGACAGCGCCCGGGGCCACAGACCGCGGGAGGGGAGGGGTTAGAGGCAGCAGACGGAAAGCGATGTCCCCGAGGTCACAGAGACAGCCAGGGGACAACCTGCCTGCGCGCTGTGTAAATTATCCGGGAAAGGAGAGGGCCCCGGGACAGCACGTTGACACTGTTCAGAGAGGAACATTCTGGCCAGGGAGGGGGCTGTGTGGCAGGGGCGGCCTGCGGGCCAGCCGGGACACACGCTGTTCGCTGCTGGCCATCAGCAGGGCGGCCCCGCGCCGGGAGTGAGCACCTGGGTTCCCGACGGCCGCTGGACGTCGCCCCCGCTCCAGACACGTCTCCGTGTTACAGCGGCGTCCGCCCGTGAAGCGTCCGTCGCGCTGGCCTGGAGATTGAAGACGTCGCTTCACTGTGGAACAAGGAGCCGTGAGCCAGGAGAGCCGTGTCCTCTGCTGGCGTCGTTCAGACCCACGGGGCCGGTTTCCAGCTCAGTTTGGAAACGGCGGAAGGAAAGGGTTTTCGGGGCGTGTCTGTCCCTGGCTGCCCTGGTCACGGCGGTTTCTCTTGGGAGCGGGCGTCCCGGAGGGCGCTTTGGAGCCGGCCCGGGCTCCCCACGCGTCAGCGTGCGCGACCCCGTAGACTGGGCCACACCAGGGACACGGCCCGCGCTCTCCGAGCCGGCCGCGTTCTGGCTCCGTGCGGACCGACGGGAAAGCCTGAGGCCGCATCGGCAGACGCCAGGCGCCCCCCGTTCCCCCAGCTGAGCCAGCCAGGCCACGTCCCAGAGGCCACACGCCGTTGTCACCCTGCCAGCCACAGTCACTTAACTGCGATGCACTGAGGACATGCGGTTACGCCAACAGCATGTGCCAGGGCCCCTCTCAGACGGGAAACGGGTCTGCTGCTAACAGAGGGGCCGGGGGCACAGGAAACGGGGTCTGCTGTCCGAGGGAGGGGCGGGGGAGCCCTCACAAGGTGGGTGAAGCAGATGTCCAGTTGAAGACCACGCGATCCCACCCCCAGCAAAGCCAGGGTGGGGGGGGGGGCATGGTCAAAGTTCAGGTGCAAGGGCGTTCCCACCCACACTGCAAGCTGACCACGTCCCCACGACACAGGGCGAGGGACGGAGCCGGACGCAGGGAGCACCTGCAGAGTCCCGTGGAACTCCAGGACGGCGACGCCAAGCCGTGGGCGT
>NW_011889797.1:10794-12429 GCF_000151845.1 Pteropus vampyrus
CACACATACACGCACATGCACACAGACACATACTCACACATACACACACTCACACGTACAACATACACACATGCACACACAAACACATGCTCACACAACATACACACACATGCACACACATCACACAACACACATGCACATACACACGTGCACACATGCACATACCACACGACACACACATGCACACATACACATGCACACACATACGCGCACACACATGCACATGCGCACATGCACTCGCACATGCACACACGCACACACAAACACATGCTCACACAACATACACGTACATGCACGCACACATCACACAACACACATGCACATACACACGTGCACACATGCACACACCACACGACACACACATGCACACATACACATGCACACACATACGCACACACACATGCACACGCACACATGCGCACGCACACACATACGCATGATACTGGATTGATCCCTATGACTTCCGAATCCTGCGGGCGGCGGGTGCGGCCGGATCCGGGGCATCGCGAAGGTCCCGAGCTCTTTCTCTCCGTCTCTGCTCTGCTTCCCGGTGTGCCGGCGTCCTTCTCAGGCCCTCCCGTGAGGTGGCAAAACGGGCTTCAGGGCCCCGGCTCTGCACCCCCAGCGTAGTAACCCTGGAGGGACGAGCGTGCCTGTCCTCCCGCAGCCCCGTCACCGTGCTGAACGTGACTTTACCCACCTAACTGTGACGCACGCCCGCCCCCGAGCTGACCGCAGGGTGCAAGGGCTTCCGCCTGGGGAGGCTGCGCCATGGGCCCCTGTGGAGACGGGGGACCCCTCGCTTCAATGTCACTGTTGATGGGGGACCAAGAGCAGTGCCTGAGCAGAGGACTGCAGGCGGACGCTGGACGGGCACAGGGCCTGAGGCTCGCCACTCCCGTCGTCACCAGGCCCAGCTGTGCGTCTGCCCAGGCCGTCCTGAAGCCAACAGCAGGACAGAACTGGGCGTACGAGCGGCTCACTGGGAGAGGTCAAGGTCATGTGGGGGATGACGGGAGGGTGGCCGCGGAAGACGGAGTCGGGTCTGCATCCGCCCGCCAGGCCCGTCCCCATCGCTGCATGCGGCAGAACTGCCTTCTTTTCCAGGCGGATCCAGGGCATCACTGAATGATGCTCCACTGTGTGTGCCCGCCCCGTTTTCTTGATCCACTCACCGGCGATGGGGTCTGGGCAGCGGGGCGATGCTGAACAGGGGCGACGCTCGCTATGTGAGGCGGGTATGCTCCAGCGCTCTGCACGGCGTGGCGCCCGCGGTTAGCTACGCGGTGTCTGCACTTAAAAACCAAAGAGAGCAGATCCCGTGTTACGTGTTCTTACTACAATAGTAAAAACGTAAGACGCAGGGCTGACTCCTGTGACAGGGGAGTGGGAAGCAAGGAGACCGAGTCTGAGGTGTCGGTAAGCCCACGGGGCACCCACAGCAAAGGCTGCCCCCACAGCGACTCGGGCAGCACCGCCTGCTCGGCCCGCCGGGGACCAGCAGGGAGAGCGGGCTGGGCAGGGACACGGGCAGATCCAACGTGCCCGGCCGGCAGCATGCCCTGCTCCCATTCCCACGAAGGGAAACCGAGCGTGAGCCCCCACAGCCGAGGGCGCTAACCCGGAATCAACCTC
>NW_011889797.1:12479-14050 GCF_000151845.1 Pteropus vampyrus
TCAGCCAGAGTGTCTTCCACTTGTTTTCTGTCTCTAAGATGTCACACTCATTCCCACGTCCGCCTGTGGCACGCGTCCCAAATGCCCACAGCTCGGGGACTCTCGTGGTTGACACAGGACTTAAGATCCGGGTTTCGGCTAAACTCTCTGTCCCCACGCTGTCCCCACCCCCCAGCAGCGCCCACCGCTGCAGCCCGTGGTTCCCTGTCAGTGTTTGGATCCCGCCACTATCGAGAGGTAAGTCTTGGCCTCCGAGGACACAGCGGCTCCCTGGAGTCAGAAACTTCGTCTCTGCATTGGCTGCTTTGTCTGCAGCACCGAGGACAGCGCCTGCTCACACGGGTACCAGAATGTCGGCGGCGTGAAGTCCCTCTGTCGTGTGCCAGTGTGATGCTTAATGCTGGTCACACTCACAGGGGCAGGACATCAGGGCTGGAGGGGGGGCTGCTGCTGGCATCTCGTGAGCAGAGAGCAGGGACACTGCTAAATGTCCCACGGGGGACAGGACGGCCCCACCACAGAGCGGATCCAGCCCCAAACACCGGGAGGGCTGGGAACAGCCTGGAGCAGTGCTCGGCCGGGGCCAGGCCTGCTTGACCATGTTGTCATGAAAACTGTTGGCTGACGACTGCGGGAGTGCCCTGCGCTCTGGTGACGCCGGCCACATGGCGGTGGCTTTGAAAACGAAGCGAGTATTCGGAAGGCGGCTCCCCAGACGCGGGCAAAGCCGGGGAGCAGTGCAGGGGGTGTGAACGCGTTCTGTTTCGACTTAAAAATAACAACTTCCAGAGAGCGTCGTTTCAGGGCTTTAGAGGGACAATATGCCATCTAACGCGGATGGTTCCAGAGACACCAGGACGTCCCTGTGCAGCGTCCCCAGGAAGAGGCCCAGTGGGGTGACAGCGCAGTATCACCTAGTAACGCCTCGTCCGAGAAGCAGGTGCAAACGTCCCTCTGGCGGTCTGCTTCGGGGCGGGGGTGGGCAGAATCTCCATATCCTTAGCTCTAGCGCTGTAGAGAAAGGACAGAGAAAACATCATCAGAAGAACATACATTTCGCCGTGAGCGTTGGTGATACCTGAATAAGATTTCTGCTCCTACAGCGTTTAAACAGGAAAAGGGGGGAAATGGAAACAGCATTAAATTCGCATCAGTGAATTTGTGTGACCGTGCTCGCCAGAGCCAGAAATGTTAGCCGTGGCCCCATCCCGGGCCAGGGCAGCGGCTGGGAATGGAATTTGAAGGGGGTCGGGGTTTTGGTAGACGCCCCTTCCGGCCCTCGGCATTGTGAAGCGGCAGTTGACAAATCGCTTGACGTGTGCGGCTGGTCATAGATTGACAAGGGACGGACAGAGCTCGCCGGCTCCGCTGGACTGAGGCAAATCCCGGTTCATCTCCCGCAGTGACGGGAGACGGAGGGGTGTCGGGCCCCGGGGACGCTCTGCCCCGTCTGGCTCCTGCAGGAACCCCACTCGGCTTGTCCGTCCCCCGGGGGACGCGGCCGGTCCTTCCCAGGGCCCCCTGGCGCCGAGCCTGAGCCGGGCCCCTGGTGCACGAAGCTCCGTGAGGGA
>NW_011889797.1:15211-21011 GCF_000151845.1 Pteropus vampyrus
GCAGTCCGTCCCTTGGCCATCCCCCCTGGTGCCCGTGGGAGAGCGGGGGGCTCCAAGGATGAAGCTGGGGCCCTGTGTGGCCGGAAGAAGGTCTCAGCCAGGTCCGTTCCTAACCACGCGGGTCCGCGGTGCTGGGTTGGGGAGCACGGTCGTCAAGGCTGTCAGGACAGGCGTTGTGGGAGGGACCCACGTGGAGCTGGCTGAGGGTGCCCGCGGCCCACCCCAGACGCCGTCGCCTCTGCCCCCCTCAGACATGGCAGCAGGACGGGTTGGAGAGGTGAGCAGCTGCTGTCGCAATGATGCTGGGAAGGGCTGACTCGCCCGGCCACCCAGCCCCGTCCACGTCCGTCCCCTGGCCCGGCCACCCAGCCACCCAGCCCCAACCACGTCTGTCCCCCAGCCCGGCCACCTGACCCTGTCCATATCTGTTCCTGCCTGGTGCCTCAGATGGAGTCAAGTTGTCACCTTGCTCACGTACTGGTCTATAAGGCCATACCTGTTAGTTATCTGTTGTTACATAATTTAGTGACTTGTCCCACGACCGAGTGGCTTAAAAGAACGTGTCCCCTCGCAGGTTCCGTGGGCCAGAACTCCAGGCGTGGCTTAGCTGGGTCTCTCACGGGGGGCGATCCCGAGGTCAGCAGAGCTGCCGTCCCATCTGGAGGCTCATGGGGAAAGACCTGTGTCACGCTAGGTGTGGCTGTTGGCAGGTGTCCGCCTCCCACGGGCTGTTGGACTGAGGGCCACCGTTCCTTGCGGGCTGCGGGCCCGGGGCCGCTCCCAGGTGCCAGCCGTGTGGCACATCCACGGGGCGGCTCGCGGCTCGGCGGCCTGCTCCCCCAGAGCAGGAGAGGCGGGCTGAGGACAGACACCGAGCCAGACGGAAGACAGAGCCCTTTAAACCGGAGCCCGGCAGGAACACCCCGCGCCTCCGCTACAGCCCGTCGTTGGAGGGAGGGTACGGTCAAGGGGCGGGGGCTCCGGAAAGTGGGCGCCAGGATGTAGGGTTCACTGGGGACACCTTAGACCGCTACCGCCCGCCCCCACCCATCCGGCTGGTCAGTGCTCACGCCGCCCCGTGGCCCCCCATTCTGAATGTGGCCAGGCACGGCTGCCTGAGCCCACACCGGGCCGGGCTCGGGCCCACTCATGACGCAGCCCCTGACCGTCGGCCCGACGGGTCTGGACCTGTTACACTGCACGGACCCTTTGACAGGCCGGCTCGGGACAGCGAGGACGAGGAGGGCGAGGAGCGGCGGGGCCGCGGCTGCACCCTGCAGTACCAGCACGCCACGGTGCGCGTGCTCACCCAGTTCGTGGCCGAGGCGGCTGAGCCCGGGGGCCACCTGGCCCACCTGCTGGGCTCGGACTGGCAGGTGGACGTCACGGAGCTGGTGGCCGAGTTCATGCTGGTGGAAGAACCTCGCGTCGCTACGCTGCAAGGCGGCCCGGTCCTGGTCGGCCAGGGGCTCGGGATGACCGCCGTCCAGGTAAGGAGCCCACGGCAGGGCACTTCGTGGCCGGAGGACGGCCACCCATTGCATGTCACAGGGCTCGTTATGCCCAGCGGGGCGCAGGCCAGCGCTCACGGTCCCCGCTGGGGGACCCGCGTTCCCAGTGCTGGCTGGCGGGCGGGCCCCGCACTGGCGCCAGGAGCCGGGGGGAGGAGTTGGCACGGAGCATGCACTGGGTGTCGTAGTGGGGACCGGGCCACATCCACGACGACCGCGGGAGGCATCCTGGTCGGCCACCTGCTCCCGAGCCCCACCCCCCTCGCTTTGGATCCCGGGGCCCCCCGCGTCCTGAGTCCGCGTGCGCTTTGTCCTGGCGACTCACACCTCACACTCCGTGCCACTGGCTTTGTCACGACCAGGGTTAGAAGCCACAAAGGCACCTGGGTGGACCGTGGAGCCAGGGGCACCAGCCTCAGGGAGCCCTGGTGTCCTCACAGGCCTCGGGAAGAGGAATCGGTCAGGACGCGGTGGAAGGGTGCTGGGCCCATTTCCTGCGGAGGTCGGGGCTCTGTGGGAGGCGGGGAGAGGGAGGAGCGGGGCCTGGCCCTGTCTCGGGGTGCCCCCCACGCGGCACCACCCCAGGCCGCCCTGGCTGTGCAGAGGAGGGAGGCGGGCTGCTCACGTCCGCGGCAGCTACGTCTGGTGGACGGGCAGGTCGAGCGAGTGTCCCCCAGTGTGGGGCGTGGCCTCCCGGGACATGCGGGCAAGGCGGGTGGTCCATGGGCTGACGGCGTCGGCCGCGTGTGAGAGCGAAATGTGTAAACACCCAACTGGCACGTCGAACCCGCTGTTCCTGATGCCGTGAAGTTTTCCCAGCGAAGCATTTAGGAAGAATAAATAACCGTACACAGATCCGCACTGGATAACGGCGGACGGCCGCCACGGTGGGAGGCGAGGCGGGCGCTCACACGCGAAAACGTCGGCCCTTCTCTCCGGGGCGAGGTGTGGGCCCCGTCCCCTCTCACGGCCACCCAAAACACACGGCTTCCACGTGCAAGGTCGGCTTTCGGCCTCAGAGGCACGGGCTGGTTCCTGCGCGTCCTGGCTCGTTCGTCTGTCCGCCCCCCAACCCCCACGCAAGGGACGTCGTTCACGCGACGGCAGGACTTCCTGGGACCACGAAAGGCTTTTCTTCGCCTTGTTGGTTTTGCCTTTCAGATCTTGTCGCCGCTGTCAGATGCCATCTTGGCCGAAAAGACCATCGCCGTGCTGGACGAGAAGGTGGCCATCACGGGCCTCGGGGTCCAGCTGGTGACAGGGCTGTCACTGTCCTTGCAGCTCAGCCCAGGGAGCAGCAGAGCCATCTTTGCCACGGCGGTGGCCCAGGAGCTCCTGCAGAGGCCCAAACAGGTGTGCGGGCAGGGCGTGGGGCACCGTGGGGGGCACACGCCGGGGGGCCGCACCGAGTGTCCCTCAGTCTGGAGCCGGGCTGTGACAGGGCCTGCTCAGCCTCACGCTTCCTCACGTCCAAGACAGAGGAGGCTGTCACGAGTGAAGGCGGCAGAGCCTGGACCGAGGCTCGCTGCCCGCGGAGCATGGCGCCAGGTGCGTTCCACAGCCACCTGTGCCGGCGCACGTCCACCTGTCCGGACGGCGTGGCCCGGGTGCGACTGTACCTCATGGGCAAGGGGTTTGGGGAGGGAGGGACAGACTCCGAGGCAGTGACCGCAGCCTGCTGCTTGTCCGTGCAAGGAGACGGGTGCCGGGTGTGGGGTGACAGGGAGGCTGGGGGACGGCTCCACCACCGCGGGTCAGCTCAGGGCAGGGACAGACCGTGCTGACATTATGGGGTGACAGGGAAGCTGGGGGACGGCTCCACCACCGCAGGTCAGCTCAGGGCAGGGTCAGGACCGTGGTGACATTATGGGGTGACAGGGAGGCTGGGGGACGGCTCCACCACCGCGGGTCAGCTCAGGGCAGGGTTCATGCATGTGTGAGCATGTGTGTGTATGTGTGTGCCTGTGTGTGCAGTGTGTGCATTTGTGCGTGGGTCTGTATTTGTGTATGTGTGCGTATGTGTGTGCACGTGCACGGGTGTGCACACCTGTGTGCATGCATTTGTGCGTGTGTGGATGTCTGTGTACATATGTGTGTGTGCATGTGTGGGTGAATATGTATTCTGTGTGTTGGTACAACGGTTTCCAACCACAGCGCACCGCTTTGGGATTCGGGAACGCGGGGGACCCCCCTCCTTGAGATGGACAGACGTTATTTCTTGGGAGGAACGTGGAGACCCTCTGAGCCTTGCCTCATGAACAGACGGCGGTCTCAGGCCAGCGGCCCCCTCTGCGCCATGCAACGTGGCCGCCCCCCGCAGGGCTGCTGGAGGGGTCTTCTCGGCTCCCTCGTCGCCAGAGAGCCTCCCAGGCACTGTCCTGAGCAGGCGCCTGTGGTCTGGGCCCCTGTCGCAGCCACCAAGGCTGTGAGTGAGCAGGAAGGTGCCCCAGGACAGAGACTTCCCGCTGTCTCTGCCTTACCGGGCACTTCACGCCACCACCAGGGGTCAGCTCCCCATCCCCTTCGCTCCCTTCGCTGTGCAGACCTTCGGGTCAGGAACGCTGACGAGGGTGAGCTCGGGGACAGGCGCGAGTTCTTTTCAAAGGCAGCCCCCCAGCTCAGGCCGGCACGCAGACGCGTTACTGGCAGGAGGCAGAGCCGGCCGGAGGCGTCCTCCCGTCTGCCCGGTGGTGAGACGTGGCGAGCACCAGGGCACAGGGCCCGTGAGGCCAGAGCGGACCCGTGTCCAGCCGGCAGAGATGGCCCCGAAACCCGCATTTCGGGGGGCCCGGTACGCCCCTGAGTGTCCTGCTCCGGTGCCGTGGGGCTGATCCGCGTCTCGGCCCACGGCCCCTGCGTGGTCTCCCGTCCGGCCAGTGCCCAGCACACGGCAGCGGCCGGCTGAGCCGTGGGGACAGCAGAGGCCTGCGGTCGCGTATCGGGCGCCTTCCTCAGCCCCAGACGCGGAGCAGACGGCCGTTCTGCCATGGCCGGGGCTCTCTGGCTGCGGGAGCGAGAAGCCGCCGAGCAGACGCGGGTGGCACGGGCTTCGTTACGGGGCCAGGCCCGGCCGGGGGCTCGGAGGACGCAGGGCCCGGCAGCCCCTCCGCCCAGGTCCCTTTTGTCTCGTCAGTTTGCTCCAGCCGGCGAGCACTGGGCCCAAACCTTTGCTTTCACACGGCCGCCACGGTCACCACGCCCCCGCAGCCTCCTCCGTCCTCCCACTGACCGGGGGAGGGAAGGTGGCCCTGGCCGCCTCAGGGCTGCTGGGCCATCGGCCGCGGCAGCAGCTGCCTCCCTGGTCCATCCGTGAGGCCGGGCCGGCCGGCTGCCTGTCAGGCCAGCTCATTGCTCTCGGCTTGGGGCGGAGCAGGTCCCCTAAGAGGGCGGGTGGAGGGAGGGGGCATGGGCCACGTCCCTGCCGAGCACGAAGACCCGTCACCGAAGACCCGTCACCGAAGGGAAGGGCTCGCCTTAGGCTCGAGGCCACCACCTCCATGCGGTCTGCCTCGTCAGACCAGTCCCGAGAGAAGTCGGTCTAAGGTTACAAGGTGAAAGGTCAGGAGGTAGAAGTTGGGCCCACCCCGTGGCCACCCTCGGTCTCCCCAGGGGGTGAGGGAAGACGGTGGGCAGGAAACAGACCGCGGACACCGCGTCCCTCTGCGGCCGGCTGGTTTAACGACTCGTCCCCGAGCCCAGCCCTGTCCCCGACCCAGTGCCCACCCACCCCAGCCGGCCCCGAGGAGGCAGGACAAATGGAGCCGCACGAAACCAAAGCCGGCGGCCGAGACCCCTCGTCCGGGGAGGGGCTTCGATCTGTGTCGTGACTAACGAGTGGGGACTCGCGTCACAGCAACTTAAAAATATTGCGACAGACGTGCCCCCCGCGAGCGCATAGCACTTGTCAACGGTCCCGCTGGCCGTGACGTCTCCCGGCACGTGACTTATCACCGTGCACAGCGGACCCCGCCCGGCCGCGGACTCCGTCTTTCCGGCAGCGGCTCAGGAAGCGCAGCAAACCTCATCGCGGGCCGCTCGTCACGCACGGGTCCCGCTGGCCATCGCCCTTTTAGTTTTGCTGTTTGCTTCTGGTTTCACGTCCTTCTAGGAATTAATTTTCCTTCCTGCCCTTCGCGTGTCTCACCTCATTTCCGCTCTGCTGCGGCGCGTGCCCTCGGTCCCCGTCACGCTGCCCTCCCGCGGCGTCTGCGTGACTGAGACTCGGTGCTCGGCACGTTTCGGGCTCATTCTGATTATCTCACCCAACAGGAAGCAGCCATCAGTTGCTG
>NW_011889797.1:22406-22956 GCF_000151845.1 Pteropus vampyrus
TGGGCAGCGGGGCCGCAGCCGGCCTCCGCAGAGGCCCTTTATCCTGCCGTGGACTTCGTGCCGGCTCCCAGGCGACAGTGCCCAGAGAAGCCCCACGGGTGACCGCACGCCGCCTCTGCAGGGGCTGGTGTCTGAGGGTGGACAGCGTCACAGGGGACGGACATGGACCAGGACGCACAGCCGTCACTTGTCCAGGAAGGAGAGACGAAGTTGGGGGTCGGGGGGTGAGCGGACTGTCACCCCGACCGTCACTCTCTCCCAGGCAGAGGACGGCCGTGGGGCCCTTGCTGACCCTACGGAGCCCGAGCCGTTCAGTCAGCGTCTGTTTCTGGCTTCTCCCGTGACGTTCTCTGGGACGCTGCCCTCCCTCTCTCTCTCTCTCTGTGCCTCACGTGGCTCCCTCCGTCTCCACCCCCGGCCCCGCTGACCGTGTGGGCCGCGCGTGCACCGTGCCAGCCCCGTGCGGGCCCTGGACTCTGCCTCCACCGAGGCGCTGTCCAGCTCTGCGGCTGGGTTTCTGCTCCTGTCCCACGTCCACGAACCTTGTCTG
>NW_011889798.1:0-1926 GCF_000151845.1 Pteropus vampyrus
GTTAGCGTTTGGGTTAGGGTTAGGTTTAGCATGATAGTTTGGGCTAGTGTTACAGTTATGTTTAGGGTGCGGGTTAAGGTAAAACGGAAGAATTAAGATTAGTGTTAGGCTTAGGATTAGGTTTAGGATTCGTTTAGGTTATGGTTGGGGTTAGGTTAAGGTTAGGCTTTGGATAGCATTTGGGCTAGGGTTACGGTTAGGGTTAGGATTTAATGTAGGATTAGAGTTAGTTATAGGGTTAGGGTTATAATAAGAAGTTAGTGTTAAGGTCAGCGTTAGTGTTAGGCTTAGTGTTAGGATTTAGGGTTAGTGTTAGGTTTAGGTTAGTGTTAGGGTTACTTTTAGGGTTCAGGTTATGTTTATTTTAGTTGTAGGTTTACGATTATGTTTAGGGTCCAGGTTAGTCTAGGTTAATTTATTCTTATGGAAATGGTTAGTGTTAGTTAGAGTTAGCTGTAGTTTAGGGTTAGGGTTAGGGTAGGAAGATAGTGTTAGTGTCACTGTTAGTGTAAAATTGAGGGTTAGAGTTATAGTTAGGGTTAGATTTATGTTCAGGTTAAGATGTAAAACTTAGGATTATTGTTAGGGTTATAGTTATGGTTCGGTTAGCATTAGGGTTAGGTTTGAGTTAGGGTTAGAATTAGCATCAGGTTACATTTAGCTTAGGGTTAGGTTTATGTTTAGGGTTAGAGTTATGGTCAACTTTAGGTTAGAATTAATGTTAGTGTTAAGGTTAGTGTTAGAGTTAGTATTAGCATTAGATTGAGGGTTAGGGTTAACGTAAGACAGTAGAGTTAGAGTTAGGGTTAGGGTTAGGGTTAGGTTTAGCTTTAGTTTCAGCATTAGGATCTGGAATAAGGTTAGGGTTTAAGGTTAGGGTTAGTTTAGGTTTTGAATTAAGGTAAGGGTTTATGGTTAGTGTTATTGTTAGTGTAAAATTTACGGTTAGAGTTAGAATTAAGGTAGGATTAGTTTTGGTTTTTGTTTTAGGATCAGGTTTAGGGTTAATGTTAGGTTTAAGGTTAGAGTTAGGGTTTGTGTTATTGTTAAAGTTAGCGTTAGGGTTTGGTTTAAGGTAAGGGAATAGGGTTTGGGTTATTTTTAATTTAAAATTTAGAGTTAGGTTTACTGTTAGGGTTAGGCTTAGAAGTAGGTTTAGGAATAGCTTTAGTGTTATGGTTAGGATTAGGGTTAGGGTCAGAGTTAGGTTTAGGATTATGGTTAGGATTAGGGTTAGGGTCAGAGTTAGGTTTAGGATTACGGTTACAGTTAGGGTTAATGTTAGGGTTAAGGTTAGCTTTAAGTTTAGAATTAGGTTTAGAATTAGCGTTAGGTTTAGGGTTAGGGTTAGGGTAGTATTAGGATAAGAGATTAGAGTAAGATTTAATGTTCGTGATAGGGTTAGGATTAGGTTATGCTTAGGGTTACTGTTAGTGTTCGGGTTAGGTTTAGTTTAGGTGTAGGTTTAAGCTTATGTTTATGGTTAGAATTAGTTGTAGCTTAGAGTTATGCTTAGGGATCGGGTTATTGTTAGGTTTAGTATTAGCTATAGTTGAATGTTAGGGGCAGTTTTAGGGTTAGATTTAGTGTTAGGATTAGAAATACTGTTACAGTTAAGGTTAGTTGAGAGTCATGATTAGGGTTAAGGTTAGGGTTAGAGTAAAATTTAGGTCAGGGTTATGGTTAGAATTAGAGGTAGGGTTACTGTTATTGTTAGCGGTAGGTTAGATATAGGTTTACTGTTATGGTTATGGTTAGGATTAGGGTTAAATTAGGGTTAGAGTTAGGAGCAGGTTTAGGTTTGGAATTATGGTTATCATTAACTTTAGTTTGAGGGTTAGGATCAGTGTTATGGTAAATTTTAGATTATTGTTAGAGTTATGCTTATTTTTAAATTAAAGTTAGTCTTACAGTTAGGTTTATTAT
>NW_011889798.1:2486-3864 GCF_000151845.1 Pteropus vampyrus
TTAGGGTTATGGTTAGGTTAGTGTTAGGGTTACTGTTAGGATTCGGGTTAGGTTTAGCTTAAAGTTATGCTTAGGGATAGGCTTAGTGTTAGAATTAGGCTTAGCTGAAGTTTAGGGTTTGCATAAGGGAAAACAGTTAGGGTTAATGCTATAGTTAGTATAAAATTTAGATTAGGGTTAGAATTCGGTTAGATTTAGTTTAGTTTTAGGGTTAAGATCAGGGTTAGGGTTAGCGTTAGGGTTGGGGTTACTATTAGGGTTTGGATTAGCTTTACTTTTAAGGATAGTTTTACGGTAATGTATCAGTGTTAGGGTAATTGTTAGTGTAAAATTTATGATTAGGGTTAGAATTTGGTTTAGGAATAGTTTTAAGTTTAGGGTTAGGATCAGGGTTAAATTCAGAGATCAGGTTAGTGTTATGCTTAGGGTATAGGATTAGGGTTACCAATAGGGTTCGGGCAAGAACAATTTTGGGGGTAGGATTATGGTTATGGTTAGGATTAGGGTTAGTTTTAGGTTTGGGTTAAGGTTAGGGTTAGTGTTAGAGTTAAGTTTAGCATTAGTTTTAAGGTTTGAGTTAGAAACACTGTTCTCGGTATGACATAACTCTAGATCTCTTTTGGGGTGTCCGCTTTTCAGTTCCAAGTACCTGGTGGAACACACTCTTGACCTTTATGCTCTTGACGTTGGCGTCTGCCTGGAACACGAGCACATAGTAATACAGTGGCAGCTTGTTCGTTGTCAGAAATAGTGGTACACATACAGCTTTCGTATACAGTCTTTTCTATGCCAAAAAAATCAAAACGCCAGTGTGTGGCCTGTAGTGTCGAAGGGTATTTGAAGGTCAATCATTCTGGTTAGGATGTGGTAGGAATCTGTGTCCTCAGGAGCACGGTTCCATAGATGAACACCATATGTTTGCTATACCATGTGGAAATTGAAACCGTTACCACAGATTTTAGATGGACACTGACCAGCTTTGAAGCATGAAGGCAGGCATGTAAATGTACTTAATTCAGAAGTTTGACCACGCTCATGAATTATACTTGAGTCTAAGGCTTAGGAAAGACATGCATCCACTCTGTAAGCTTTTGTTTAAAAACTCTGCTCCGTACTCATCCTTTCCACTAAGAGATATACAGGTATGTTGAATGGGCTGCAGTATTGTTCGAAGAAGCAACTTGATAATTGTACTTCCCAACTCAAAGTGAGAATATTCCAAAAACTACAAAGTGTGAAATTAATCCTGGAAACCAGGGTGTTTTCATTGTAGAAATTCGTATGAAGCGGGTTCAGGCTTCCGTGTTTTGGAAGAGAGGTTACATGCTGAAAAGACGTGAGACTGCAGCGAGGAACCATGTGGTATGATGTTTTCATC
>NW_011889798.1:3914-4186 GCF_000151845.1 Pteropus vampyrus
ATGTGGTATGATGTTTTCATCCTTCGGTTCACCGTTTGCCATTAAGAAGAGATAGAAACACTGTCAACTTTGGAGAAAGTATACAGCACGTACAAAGGAAACTAGCATTTGAATGCCTGATTTCCGTATCCAGAAGTGCAGTCAACAATTTTTCCCTTCTATTGATATATTTTGTGAAATCAGTCAGCACTCTACTAAAGTACAGAAAGAAATTGCAATTCTTGCTTGTCAATCGGGTTATACATTTGCGACTTGAGTCTGATCTTAGTCCC
>NW_011889798.1:5521-7573 GCF_000151845.1 Pteropus vampyrus
AATCAGTCAGCACTCTACTAAAGTACAGAAAGAAATTGCAATTCTTGCTTGTCAATCGGGTTATACATTTGCGACTTGAGTCTGATCTTAGTCCCGTTGTTTTTGATATGATTGTTGTTCAATCTCAGTCTGAAAAAACTGCAGATCTGCTTGGACGTGTGCAGTTTTCAGTACCAGTGAGCTGGTGTGAAACTGTCTTGACATCCATGCTCTCGAACTTGCTGTCTGCTTACAGTGTAAGAGCAGGTCACATGCACTGGCAGCTTCTTTGTAGTTTGAACTAGTGGCAGACTCCCAACTTTCTGATACAGTGTATCTTTGCCCAGGAAAACAGAAAGACAGAGTATGTGGCGTGCAGTGTCCAAGGTGAATTTGAAGAGAAATCCCTCTGGTGAGAATGTGTTTGAAATCAGTGTTCTTGGAAGCCGCGTTCCACATGCTTATTTCAGATTTTAGACGGACACTGACCAGCTTTGAAGCATGAAGGCAGGGATGTAAATGTACTTAATTCAGAAGACTGACCACGCTGACGAATAATACTTGAGGCTATGGCTTTGGAAAGACGCGCATCCACTCTGTAAGCTTCTGTTTAGAAACGCTGCTCCGTACTCATCCTTTCCACTAAGCGATATACAGGTATTTTGAATGGGCTGCAGTATTGTTCGAAGAAGCGTCTTGGTAATTGTACTTCCTGAATCAAAGTGAGAATCTTTGAAAAACTACAAAGTGTGAAATTAATCCTGGAAATTGGTTCACCGTTTGCCATTAAGAAGAGATAGAAACACCGTAAAATTTATAGAAAGAATACAGCACATACAAAGGAACCTAGCATTTGAATGCCTGATTTCCGTATCCTGAAGTGCAGTCTACAATTTTTCCCTTCTATTGATATATTTTGTGAAATCAGTCAGCACTCTACTAAAGTACAGAAAGAAATTGCAATTCTTGCTTGTCAATCGGGTTATACATTTGCGACTTGAGTCTGATCTTAGTCCCGTTGTTTTTGATATGATTGTTGTTCAATCTCATTCTGAAAAAACTGCAGATCTGCTTGGACGTGTGCAGTTTTCAGTACCAGTGAGCTGGTGTGAAACTGTCTTGACATCCATGCTCTCGAACTTGCTGTCTGCTTACAGTGTAAGAGCAGGTCACATGCACTGGCAGCTTCTTTGTAGTTTGAACTAGTGGCAGACTCCCAGCTTTCTGATACAGTGTATCTTTGCCCAGGAAAACAGAAAGACAGAGTATGTGGCGTGCAGTGTCCAAGGTGAATTTGAAGAGAAATCCCTCTGGTGAGAATGTGTTTGAAATCAGTGTTCTTGGAAGCCGCGTTCCACATGCTTATTTCAGATTTTAGACGGACACTGACCAGCTTTGAAGCATGAAGGCAGGCATGTAAATGTACTTAATTCAGAAGACTGACCACGCTGACGAATAATACTTGAGGCTATGGCTTTGGAAAGACGCACATCCACTCTGTAAGCTTCTGTTTAGAAATGCTGCTCCGTACTCATCCTTTCCACTAAGCGATATACAGGTATTTTGAATGGGCTGCAGTATTGTTCGAAGAAGCGACTTGGTAATTGTACTTCCCGACTCAAAGTGAGAATCTTTGAAAAACTACAAAGTGTGAAATTAATCCTGGAAATCGGTTCACTGTTTGCCATTAAGAAGAGATAGAAACACTGTAAAATTTATAGAAAGAATACAGCACATACAAAGGAAACTAGCATTTGAATGCCTGATTTCCGTATCCTGAAGTGCAGTCTACAATGTGTCTCTTCTATTGGTTTACATTACTGTTCAGTTTATGTTTAGAGGTTTGGCATAGGGTTTCGTTTAGAGTTAGGTTAGGTTTAGGTTTTTGGTATGGTTAGAGTAAAGGTTAGCTTTATGTTTAGAGTTAGGGTTACAGTCACGTTTAGGTTTAGGTTAGGGTTAGGGTGACAGGTTAGGGTTAAAGTTAGGTTAGTGTTAGGGTCAGCGATAGCAATACGGTTTGGTTTAGGTTAGAGTAGAGGTTAGTGATAGGATTTGGGATAATTTTTACTT
>NW_011889798.1:7623-9541 GCF_000151845.1 Pteropus vampyrus
AGAGGTTAGTGATAGGATTTGGGATAATTTTTACTTAGGGTTAGGTTTAGGGTTACGTTTAAGGTTAGAATAAGGTTAGTTTTAGGTTTAGTGTTAGGGTAAATGTGAGGGTGAGGTTTAAAGTAAGGGATTGGTTTAGGGGTACGGTTAGCGTTAGCTTTAGGTTTAGTTTTAGGTTTAAATTTAGGGTTATGGTTAGGGTTAATTTTAGGTAGGGTTAGTGGTAGGGTTAAGGTTAGGTTTAAATTAGGTTTACAATTAGGGGAAGGGTTAGGTTTAGATTAGGGTTACAGTTAGTTTTTCTTAGGGTAAGGTTTAGGTATGGTTAGGTTAAGGTTGGGGTTAGGGTTACGATTAAGGTTAACATTAGGTTTAGCGTTAGTGTTAGTGCTACCTAGGGTGAGGATATTGTTATTTTAGGGTTAAGATTAGAGATAGGGTGATGTTTAAGGTTAGGCCTACTGATACGGTAATAGGTTAGGTTTAGGGTTCATATTAGGTTTAGGGTTAGGGTTAGTGTTGTTTTAGGGTTAGAATTAGTTTAGGTTTAGGTTGAGGTTAAGAATTAGGTAGGATTAGCGTTAGGGTTAGGTTATGTTTAGAATTAGGATGAGGTTTAGGGATAGGGTTAGGTTAGTGTTAGTGTAAGCATCAGGTTTCGGTTCAGTGTTAATGCTGGAGTTAAATTTAGGTTTTATGGTTATGGTTAATGTTAGGTTAGTTTTATGGGTAAGGTTGAAGTTTGGTTTACGTTTACTGTAATGTTTTTGGTTACAGTGATGGTGAGGTTCAGACTGAGTGTTTGTTTGAGGTTTAGGGTTAATGTTGGGGTTAGGTATAGTGTTAGGTATAGCGTTGTGTTATAATTTGGATTAGTGCTAGGGTTAGGGTTAAGGGTTAGGATTAGCATTAGGGTTAGGTTTTCTATGGAATTAGGGTTAGTTTTAGGGTTAAGGTTTGGTCAGTGTTAAAGTTTGGGTTAGGTTTAGGGTTAGAGTCAGATTTAGTGTTAGGTTACGGTTAAGCTTAAGGTTAAGTTTAGGGTTAGGTTTAGAGTGTGGCTGAGTGTGAAGTTTATGATTAGGTCAATATTATGCTTAGGGTTAGGATAGAGTTAGGTTTACGATTTTGGTTGGCGTTAGTTTCAAGGTTAGGGTGAGGGTGAGCTTTAGAGTAAGTGTTTGGTTCAGAGTTATAGCTAGTGTTAGGGGTAAGGTATGCGGTTGGGTATAGTGTTGTGTTAACTTTAGGTTTAGATTTAGGGTTAGAGTTAAGGTTCATGTTAAGTTTAGGTTTACAGTTAGGTAAGGGCTAAGGATTAGGTTTAGTTTTAAGTTTATGGTTAGGCTTAGAATTATGTTTAGGTTTAGAGTTAGGGTTAGTTTTAGGGTTAGGGTTTTGGTTATTGTTAGTGTAAAATTAGGGTTAGTGTTCGAATTAGGTTTAGGATTAGGTTTAGTTTTAGGGTTAAGATCTCAGTTATGGTTAGTGTTACAGTTAGGTTTGGGGTTAGGGTAAAATTTAATGTTAGAGTTAATTTAGGTTAGTATTAGGTTAAGGGTAAGGGGTTCGGGTTACAGTTATAGTTGGTGTAATATTTAGGGTTAGGGTTTGGGTTAGGGCTAGGGTTAGGATAAGGGCTAGGATTAGGGTTAGGTTTAGGGTTCGGGTTATATGTTATGGTTAGGTTTAGGGTTAGAGTTATTGTCAAGGTTAAGGTTGGGTTTATGGTTAGGTTTAGAATTAGGATTGGAGTTAGTGTTATGGCCAGGGTTAGAATACGGTTAGGAATTGCTTTAGTTTTGGGGTTAAGTTTAGGGTTCGGGTTAGTGTCAGCGTTAGATTTAGAGTAAAATTTAGAGTTAGATTTACTTTAGAGTTAGGTTAAGGGTTAGGGTTATTGTTAGGGTTAGGGTTC
>NW_011889799.1:0-460 GCF_000151845.1 Pteropus vampyrus
TGACTCTGCAGGACAGGCCAGCGGTAGAGGTAGCATCCACGGAGATGACATGCAAAGCTATGAGAATGTCCCATGCACATCCTCAGCCTGGGGACTCTAGCCCCAGATCCAGAGGGGCCCACAGAGACCCTGGGAAGCACTGTCCCTGTTCTCGGCAAGCACCCACCCCCTTGCCTCCAGTGAGCCCACGTGAGACATCTGCGCCTGAGTCTGCGTGATCCAGGGGCAGAGTGGCCATGTCTGAGTGAGCGCAGTGTCCTTTTCACAGTAGAGACGTGTGAAGGCCGAGTGGGTGACCCTCAGCTCTGGGGTCTGTGGACTAGGGGACGGAGAAGCGGCCTGGCTAGGACACAGGGGCGTGGCCGTGACCACTGGATCTCAGTGCGACCAAAAGCGTTTGATGCGCTCTCTGCATAAACTGTCCACTTCAAACGTTTTGTTTCCTCTTTCCGTGGTTGGT
>NW_011889799.1:510-921 GCF_000151845.1 Pteropus vampyrus
TCTCAGTGCGACCAAAAGCGTTTGATGCGCTCTCTGCATAAACTGTCCACTTCAAACGTTTTGTTTCCTCTTTCCGTGGTTGGTAGTGGCATCACTGATGTTCCGGTGTGTATGCCGTGTTCCAGCCACCAAACTGGAAGTGACCAAAAGAATTTGTGCTGTCTACACTGTTTCTTCGTGAGATCTATACCGGTACTGAGAATTCTTTAAAACAGGCCGGTCTCAATGAGAGAGGGCTTCCAAGTTGTCCGCTTAGATCCGCTGTGGGAAGAACGGTGCTCCCACAGCACCCCGATGCCCGAGCCCCAACCCCGCACGTGGCCTGGGCGGTGGCCTTCGGGGCTGACGAACAGGAGGCGGGCCACCAGCGGACTGGTGTCCTTGCACGAAGAAGAAGAGACACCAGAGACG
>NW_011889799.1:971-2092 GCF_000151845.1 Pteropus vampyrus
TCTCAGTGCGACCAAAAGCGTTTGATGCGCTCTCTGCATAAACTGTCCACTTCAAACGTTTTGTTTCCTCTTTCCGTGGTTGGTAGTGGCATCACCGATGTTCCGGTGTGTATGCCGTGTTCCAGCCACCAAACTGGAAGTGACCAAAAGAATTTGTGCTGTCTACACTGTTTCTTCATGAGATCTATACCGGTACTGAGAATTCTTTAAAACAGGCCGGTCTCAATGAGAGAGGGCTTCCAAGTTGTCCACTTAGATCCGCTGTGGGAAGAACGGTGCTCCCACAGCACCCCGACGCCCGAGCCCCAGCCCCACACATGGCCTGGGCGGTGGCCTTCGGGGCTGACGAACAGGAGGCGGGCCACCAGCGGACTGGTGTCCTTGCACGAAGAAGAAGAGACACCAGAGACGTCTCTGTCTCCCCTCGTGCACACAGAGGGAGGCCACGTGGGGGACAGCAAGAGGGCAGCCGTGACTCCCATTAAATAACAACAGACCCTTCGTAGCTGTGAAAATACCTCAGTCATGACGGTGCCACGCGAATGTCAAATGTGCTTTTCACCTGAGAGTCAGAAACTTAGACCACAGAAAGTATAACAGCAAAATACGGTCTGGTTTGAGGTTTTTAATCTTAGGTTAATGACTTGAACGAGCAGCCAGTTTGCTGAGGGTAAATGATTTTGTTCGTTACGGAGGAAGGGCTCGCGGCCTCGTTGCCATGGCAGCTGGTGCAAAATGCGCCCCAGAGCAGAGGCCAGGCCTTTGGGGGAGCAGGAAGCCACTAGACTTTGCTCCGAACGCCTCCCCACTCAAGGCTCCAGGAAGAACAGGGCCACTTGTTCTTCCTGGAGCCTTGAGTGGGGAGGGGGGAACGCGTCGCTAGGTGCCAGCTGTGGAAGGGGGGAACGCGTCGCTAGGTGCCAGCTGTGGAAGCCATCTGAGAGGGCAGTGACGAAAGGCAGATGTGTCCTTATTCACTTGAGACAATCGATGGAGGCGGCATCCCATGGGCACGGGTCCTTCTGTGGAGCGCCTGTCAGCAGTGCCAGTGGCAGGGGCCGGCGGGGGACAGGGCTGCCAGAGGGAATCTGAGGGACACAGCAGAGTTCACGGTGTGGGGG
>NW_011889799.1:5317-5702 GCF_000151845.1 Pteropus vampyrus
TTATTAATTATTGGAAACCACACGAAGACAAAGCATAGCGAGATATTTCAAACCCAGGCTAGATTTGAACAGATTTCTGATGAAATACAACTGAAGTTTTGCTTAAGTGTTTGGGCAATATTAGGCAACGTTTAAAATATCATGACCTCTCTTCCATATCCTGTTTACAAAAGTCAGCAAAGCGGCTTCAGGACGTGTTTGGGCGACGGTCCTGCGTCCTTACTAACGAGTGCTTTGCTCATCCACTGTGTCAGGCCGTCTTGCGTGAAGGTCTGTGATGAACACGAACGTCTGCGAACACCGGTGATGCAGAAAACATGACAGTGTGCAAACCGCGATGCACGCTTCTAAAGCGGAACAGAGCCCCAGGTCTGAAAATGGCCAG
>NW_011889799.1:6552-7181 GCF_000151845.1 Pteropus vampyrus
GAACAGATTTCTGATGAAATACAACCGAAGTTTTGCTTAAGTGTTTGGGCAATATTAGGCAACGTTTAAAATATCATGACCTCTCTTCCATATCCTGTTTACAAAAGTCAGCGAAGCGGCTTCAGGACGTGTTTGGGCGACGGTCCTGTGTCCTTACTAACGAGTGCTTTGCTCATCCACTGTGTCAGGCCGTCTTGTGTGAAGGTCTGTGATGAACACGAACATCTGCGAACACCGGTGATGCAGAAAACATGACAGTGTGCAAACCGCGATGCACGCTTCTAAAGCGGAACAGAGCCCCAGGTCTGAAAATGGCCAGGAGTAGTTCCAGTGCCGCAACTCATGAGCCCGGCCTGAGGCTCAGTGCCCGTGATTTGCAGGGTATCGCTGGCCTATGCACAATAGTCTCACAGATAAGAGTTCCAAGCATTTCATAAGGTAAACCTCCAAAAGTTTCACCCTAATGCGTTTTTTTCTTTGCTTTGTTCTACCTTTCCTTTGCCCGTTCCTAAAGCTGCCGGTGAACACCCTCCAGAATTGCTTAGTGCAGGGGTCCCCAACCCCCGGGCCGTAGACCCAGACGTCCATGGCCTGTTAGGAACCAGGCTGCACAGCAGGAGGTGAGCGGC
>NW_011889799.1:8000-8295 GCF_000151845.1 Pteropus vampyrus
GTATGTCTGTTTCCTTCAGCAGGTTAGGGAAGTTTTCAGTCATTATTTCTTTTACTGGGTCCTCAGTGCCTTGCTCGCTCTCTCATGATTGATATGATTGCCATTCGTTAAGGTTTTCTCTGAGGTTTGCGTCTTGTTCTTTTATTTGGAACATACTCCTCTATTTCTCTGCCGTTGCCACAGAGAGATGAAGCAGCCACGCTTCCTTCCCAGTGCTGGCGGATGGGCCTCGCGTGGGAGGGCAGCCTGGCCTGACGCTCCCGCCCCGGCCCTGGCATCTCTCAAACCTTCGTGC
>NW_011889799.1:8345-8699 GCF_000151845.1 Pteropus vampyrus
TCTCTCAAACCTTCGTGCTTTTCAAGCCTCCATGTTTATGTTTCCTGTCTCTTTGTTGAAGTTCTCACTGAGATCACTGAGCATCTTTATAACCAGTGTTTTGAACTCTGCGTCTGGTAGTTTGCTTGTCTCCATTTTGTTTAGTTCTTTTTCTAGAGCTTTATTCTGTCCTTTCATTTAGGATGTTTCTTTGCCTGCCCGTTTTGGCTGCCTTCCTGTGTTTGTTTCTACGTATTGGGTAGGGCTGCTACGTCTCCCAGTCCTGGTAAAGTGAGCTTATATAGTAGGTGTCCTGTGGGGCCCCATGGAGCAGTCCCCTGGTCACCTGAGTCAGGTGTGCCAGATGTGTCCCTG
>NW_011889799.1:8749-9103 GCF_000151845.1 Pteropus vampyrus
TCTCTCAAACCTTCGTGCTTTTCAAGCCTCCATGTTTATGTTTCCTGTCTCTTTGTTGAAGTTCTCACTGAGATCACTGAGCATCTTTATAACCAATGTTTTGAACTCTGCTTCTGGTAGTTTGCTTGTCTCCATTTTGTTTAGTTCTTTTTCTAGAGCTTTATTCTGCCCTTTCATTTAGGATGTTTCTTTGCCTGCCCGTTTTGGCTGCCTTCCTGTGTTCGTTTCTACGTATTGGGTAGGGCTGCTACGTCTCCCGGTCCTGGTAAAGTGAGCTTATATAGTAGGTGTCCTGTGGGGCCCCATGGAGCAGTCCCCTGGTCACCTGAGTCAGGTGTGCCAGATGTGTCCCTG
>NW_011889799.1:9153-9471 GCF_000151845.1 Pteropus vampyrus
TCCCTGGAGTGGGTTGTGTGTGCCCTCCTGTTGTAGTTGAGTCTTGGTTGCTGTTTGCACCTGTTTCCAATGGGGGGATTGACCCTCAGGCTGATAGGCTATGAGGATTGGCTGTGACTCCTCCTAGTGGAGGACCTGTTGTTCAGGGGCTGACCCTACGGAGCTGGATTCACTTTAGCAGGGCTCTGGTGCCTGCAGAGACTGCCCTATGGGTGTGTCATTTGTAGAGGTGGTTGGGTGGTGCTCTGGTGCAGGCCAAGGTCAGCTGCAGCATGCACCCTGCCTGGGGCCTCCTGGTATGAGCTGCAAAATGATCCG
>NW_011889799.1:9521-10127 GCF_000151845.1 Pteropus vampyrus
TTGTAGTTGAGTCTTGGTTGCTGTTTGCACCTGTTTCCAATGGGGGGATTGACCCTCAGGCTGATTGGCTATGAGGACTGGCCGTGACTCCTCCTAGTGGAGGACCTGTTGTTCAGGGGCTGACCCTACGGAGCTGGATTCACTTTAGCAGGGCTCTGGTGCCTGCAGAGTCTGCCCTGTGGGTGTGTCGTTCGTAGAGGTGGTTGGGTGGTGCTCTGGTGCAGGCCAAGGTCAGCTGCAGCATGCACCCTGCCTGGGGCCTCCTGGTATGAGCTGCAAAATGATCCGCAGACAATTGACACTCAGCTGGGCTTGGAGGCACCTGAGAGAGGCTAAGCTACAAACAGAGGCCAGCTGCCACTAGGGCCAGGCTTGGGGCTGCTCAGTAAGAGGTGCGGGGCATGCCAAGGCCTGATGCTGCTTGTTTGAGGTTTGTGAACCTTTAAGAGGTTTTAAGAAAGTCCATAGCATGAACTAAGTCCATTTGTACGAGGCTTTGACAGGCCTGCGCCGCATTGGGAGGGGCGGGGCCTCAGGGAATCACCTGGGTGAGGCAGAGTTAGCTTGACTGATGCGGACTCAGCTATGGCACTGCCTGGGTTGCAA
>NW_011889799.1:11017-13226 GCF_000151845.1 Pteropus vampyrus
TAGCAGGGCTCTGGTGCCTGCAGAGACTGCCCTATGGGTGTGTCATTTGTAGAGGTGGTTGGGTGGTGCTCTGGTGCAGGCCAAGGTCAGCTGCAGCATGCACCCTGCCTGGGGCCTCCTGGTATGAGCTGCAAAATGATCCGCAGACAATTGACACTCATGCTGGGCTTAGAGGCACCTGAGAGAGGCTAAGCTACAAACAGAGGCCGGCTGCCACTAGGGCCGGGCTTGGGGCTGCTCAGTAAGAGGTGCGGGGCATGCCAAGGCCTGATGCTGCTTGTTTGAGATTTGTGAACCTTTAAGAGGTTTTAAGAAAGTCCATAGCATGAACTAACACAGGCCATTTGTACAAGGCTTTGACAGGCCTGCGCATTGGGAGGGGCGGGGCCTCAGGGAATCACCTGGGTGAGGCAGAGTTAGCTTGACTGATGTGGACTCAGCTATGGCACTGCCTGGGTTGCAAGCCAGGCAGGGGAGGGCTCGACGAAGGAACAGTGGCTTTAGCCAGTACTTCTGTCTGGGAGAAAGCTGCCTCTCCAGCCCTCGTCCTAAAGCCAGACAACTCCGTTCCTCCCTGTGTGTCTCTGGCATCTTTCAAGCTGCTGCCCTGGCGCTGGAGCTCGGAGCGAGCAAGTCCGTCAGTGGTAAGTCCATGTGTGGGCCCTTTAAGAGGACGCCTGGGATTCCAGCTGGCCTCTACTCAGCCACTGTCCCCACTGGTTTTCACAGCCAGAGTTATAGAGACTTCAATGCCTGGCACTGGAACCCTGGACTGGGGAGCTCCATGTGGGGCCGGGACCCCTCGCTCCTTCAGAGGGACCTCCGCAGCTGAGATATCCCTCCTGATTTTTATCCACCGCACGTGGGTGTGGACCAGTCCGTTCTGCATCTCCATCCTTCTACCAGTCTTGAGGTGGCTTCTTCTGTATGTACTTAGTTGTAGGACTTCCGTTCAGCTAGACTTCGGGTGATTGCCAGTGATTGTTGTTCTGTAGTTTAGTTGTAGTTGTGATGTGGACACGAGAGGTGGCAGTCACAGTGTTTACCTGCTCCGCCGTCTTCACCGGCACCTAATGCCATGGTGTTTTAACTGGTATAGTTTTGAAATATAGTTTGGAATCCGGGAGCGTGATGCCTCCAGCTTTGTTCTTTGTCAAGATTGTTTCAGCTACTCAAAGTCTTTGATGGTTCCCTGCAAATTTTAGGATTCGTTGTTTTATTTCTTTGAAAAATGCTGTTGGAATTTTAATAGGGATTTCAGTGAGCCTGTAGATTGCTTCGAGTAGTGTGGACATTTTAACCCTATTGATTCTTCCAGCCCATGAGCGTGAAATAGCATTCCATTTGTTAGTGTTTACTTCAATTTCTTTCACGAATGTCTTGTAGTTTTCGATATACAGATCTTTCACCCCTTTGGTTAAATTTGTTTCTATGTATTTTACTCTTTTGCTGCAATTGAAAATGGGATTGTTTTTCTTTAGTTCTCTTTTTGATCATTTGTTATTAGAGTGTAGAAATGCAACAGATTTTAATGTCCTGGTTTGGTATTCTGTAAATTTACTGAGCTGGTTTATTCTAACACACCCAAATTTGTGGGATGCATCACAAGCAGTTCTCCAGCTTCTGGTGGAGTCGTTAGGGTTTTTTCTATATAAGATCATATCACCCGCAAACAGACAGCTGTACTTCCTCTTTTTCAATTCGGATGCTTTCATGCTTCTTCTCATTAAGTCTAGCTTAAGGCTTGTCAATTGTGTTTATTTTTTCAAAGAACCGACTCTTTGTTTCATTGATCTGTTAGCTTTTTACTCTCTATTTCATTTATTTCTACCCCAACTTTTATTTCCTTGATTCTAACTTCAGGCTTTATTTGTTCTTTTTCGAGTTCCATAAGGTGTGAACTTAAGCTGTTTCTTGAGACTTCTTGTTTTTTGAGGCAGGCATTTTGTCTATGAACTTCCCTCTTAGAACTGCTTGTGATGCATCCCACAAATTTGGGTGTGTTATATTTCCATTGTCACTTGTCTCAAGGTAGTTTCTCCTATTTTTCTCAGGTTCGTTGTGATATAATTAGCATATAACATCGTGTGTATCGAAGTACAGCGTGATGATTTGACACACATATATATTGCGAAATGATTGTCGCAGTTAAGTTAGTTAATACATCCCTCACCTCACATAATATTCATTCTGTTGTGGTGGCGGTGGC
>NW_011889800.1:0-2282 GCF_000151845.1 Pteropus vampyrus
GGAGAGCAGGATGGTGAGGAATTGGGATCTCATGATTCTAAACAAGGTTCTTTGCTTGGTGGGCTCCACAGGAGAAGGACAGAGGTCTGGGAGCTTGGAAGCCATGTCACTGGAAGCTGGCGGAGGTGGCCTGTGGTGGTCAGTGATACATGGCAGTAGGGCTAGCAGGGTGAAAGCAGATGGGACTTGAGTCCCCAGAGGTGCCAAAAGAGCCTTGAATTTTGGGGGGTACCCAGCAGTGGGCGTCCTCAGTGGAAAATGGGCCCCACTGATGGCCTCTGCTGCAGACTCAGGTAAAGCGCCAGGCCCTGGAGTTCCAGTGCTCACCCAGCTGAGGATTTGGGCCCTGGGCTGCTGCTGTCCCTGCGGCAGGTGGCCAGCAGACAGGGGGCGGATATCAGGCTCTGACTCATCCCCCACAATCAGGAGCAAAAGCTTCTGTTCTGAGGCCCGCTTGGGCGCAGGGAAGGGACCCTCTATCTGGGGCTCAATCACCAATGGTCGTGCCCTGGCTCCGCCTCCTGCTCTCAGGACTCCTGGTCCAGCCTTGGCTCCCTTTCTCGTTGCCTGAGGGCCTCTGCACGGTGGTCTCCCTGGTCCTGCGGTCTGGTCGCTCTCCCGATGGCGGACGCTCTGCAGATCTGGGGGTCCCTTCTGCTCTCAGAAGAGAGATCTCGAGGTCCCCGGGCCACACACCGCTCTGGGTGAGGAGTAGACCAAATGCTGCGCCTCGAGTAACCCACCCAGCAACAGAGAGAAGGGCTGAGATTGGGGCATGGGATTGGGGCCACCTGGTGAGAAAGCACCTCCAAGAGTCGGGGACCGCCAAGTGCTGGGACTGGCAAGTGCTAGTCCCGCCGCATCTTGGCAGGTGGTTGCGGGCACCGGGTGAGACCCGGTACTCACACTGGGTGCAGCGGATGCAGTGCGACCCCAGGCGCAGGATGGCAGCCGGCACACGGGTGCACACAGCCCCGGCTCTCCTGCTGTTGTAGTTGGTCCAGCAGCGATTTGACATCCAGAACGTCCCTAAGTTCTGGGATGCGGCTGGAGCAAGGTGCGCAGGATTTGGTGACGAGTGGCATCGCAGCTGTAGCCTGGTGCTCTGTCGGGATCACTAGGCGGGAGCCCCCGCCAACCCCCCCGCCCCCGCACACGACGACATCAGGGCGCAGTGGCGCCCCCATAAACACCCCACTTCGCAGTCTTGAGAACCGGGGAAGCTCAGGCCTCAGCTCTTTCATGCTGGGGAGGGGTCAGGAGCTGCCTCTAGCCTTATGTTTGAGATTTGAAAGCAGAAAGAATAATTTCTCTCAGATCACAAAAATTATAGCCAGCTGCCTCAGGATGGTGGGAAGACACGCAGACCCCAAGGTGTTCTCTTTCTACACGGTAAAAATGAATGCTCTTTGAAGGAAGAAGAAATAACTTAGTTTTATGACCAACTGTGATGCTTGTTTTATTCTTCTAGTTCGTTATTAATGTCACTTTTTGCAATTTAGCTATTAAGGAAATGGTGAAAGCCACTCACAATACATACTTTAGCTTGGAAATGTTGAATTTCAGTTGACTCCTATGATTTTAATTTTCATAAGTTCACATGGATCATCTTCTGTAAACTCTCATGCCATTTTATCTGTCTATTTCTACTTGTCATCTCTATACACAGAGTAGAGGGTCACACATTCCCCTAGAGTTGGAAAGCATCTGACTACCAAAAAAGGAAGTGTCCCAGTGCCGCTGGATAGTGATAAGGGCACCAAGGTGGAGGTGTGTTCAAGCTGGGCCGAGGAAACTCTTTTGAGGACTTTCTCCTCAAAGTCATGTGCAGAAGGTTACTCCCGTGGCTGTCACAATGTCGGGGTGGATGAAGGACAGAAGTAAAGATTGGTCAACTAAGAGTTGACCAACACCCAAGATTTGACAGCAGAATCTGCCCAGAACCTGGAGGTGGAGGGAGGAAGGTGAGGACCCTACCGAAGCCCCTCTCCCCGCCAATGAGGGAGCAGCAGAGGCTCCTGTGGTTCAGAGAGGGGCCCAGGGCTGGGGCTGGCATGTGGTAGGGCCTAAGGCAGGTGGAGCTTGTGGGTGGGCAGGGTGCTGTCAGCCACAGGTGCTGGGACTGAGATCCCGACCCTGTCCAGGCACTGACCAAGTCCTTTAGTGGGTAGTTTACACTTAAGGGAGAATGCCGCGGTTTGCGATACTGAAGATGAAGAGAAGCTCCTATGATAGAATTTTCTCAGTCAGATGTTTCTTCCTGATGATAGGAAGTGACTGCA
>NW_011889800.1:4912-6048 GCF_000151845.1 Pteropus vampyrus
CATGTGAAATCTCCAGGTAAGGGAAGTTGAGAGTCATTTAACAAATATTTATTTTAAATGCAAGGATTCATGGTTAGGTCTTCTACATCTAATAAACAAGGCTTTATGTTGTAGATTGAACCACTCTTACTGCTTTCCCAACATTAGAATGACACGTCTACCCCTTTACCTGCCCCTCATAGCTCTTCCCACTAGAAGGACAGCATAACCCGCCGCCCGCCCCCCCTCCCCAACCACACACACACCATTTATCTCAGGCTCGACCATAAGAACAGGGAGTCTGTGGCTCTTTATAATCAACAAGCCCCTCCGGCATTTCTCAAGGCCAGTGAGAATATGAGAAACTTTTCCTTAAATAGTGTAATTTAGAGGTGTCACCAATAGGACAAATCATTGCCATATCACGGGTTGCAGGAGATCTGCAAATTTGTCCTTATCCTCATCTATAGAACAAAACCACAATATCCAAGCAATTATGTGATCAATTATTCAGAGGTTTCAGGATTCTTAAGAAATAGAAATACTACTCGGTCTAACACTGTCCTCCTTTTCATGTCATGGGCTCAGTAGGCACACGTGGGGGTGACTCCCAAACTGGACAGTGCTGACCTGAGCAGCACCTGCCAGAACTCTCAGCTGCAGGTTCCCACCTAGACCTGATTCTTGGGGAGTTCTCTCTCCATCATGCAAACCTGTTCTTCTGGGTCCAGCTGGAACATAACGTCTGCTTTACAGAGTTGATTTCCTGAGAATGAGGGAAACCATAAGGGCCTGGACAAACATGCAGGAGACAAAACTACCCTAAGTTAGTATTAGCCACACATGATCTTGGGAGTCTCTCAAAGACAAGTAAGATAAGGCTTCAGAAACAACTCAGTGAAACTACCCCTTTACAACTTTAAAAATAAAAATCTTTCCCAACAAGCCAGTATTACTAGAAATGTTAAAAGGACTTCTGTAAGAAAAGAAGGGATAAAAAGGAAAAAACCAAATGCAAATAATAAAATGGCAGTACCTTTGTACCTATCAGTAATAACTTTAAATGTAAATGGATTAAATGTTCCAATCAAAAGACATAGGGTAGCCGAATGGATAAGGAATCAAGACCCATGCATACGCTGTCTACAAGAGACCCA
>NW_011889800.1:10633-11002 GCF_000151845.1 Pteropus vampyrus
TGTACAGCTGAAACTTACTGGATTTCGTTAACCAATGTCACCATAAAAATAAATAAATAAATAAAATTTAAAAAAAGGCAAAAGAAATGAAAGAGGAAAAATAACTACAGACCCCACAGAAATACAAAGGATCATAATAAATACTATGTGTAATTATACACCAACAAATTAGACGATGTAGAAGAAATGGATACATTCCTAGAAACATACAATCTCTCAAGACTGAGTCAAGTAGAAACAGAAAATCTTAACTGACCAATTCCTACCAATGAAATCGAATCAGTAATTTAAAAACCTCCCCAAAAAACCTCCCATCTCTCGATGAAGTGGATTTATTGGTGAATATCACCAAAACATTCAAAGAAGAAT
>NW_011889800.1:11052-11635 GCF_000151845.1 Pteropus vampyrus
AATGTAAATGGATTAAATGTTCCAATCAAAAGACATAGGGTAGCCGAATGGATAAGGAATCAAGACCCATGCATACGCTGTCTACAAGAGACCCAATTCAGATCAAATGACACTCATACCGAAAGTAAAGGGATAGAAATATATATTTCATGCAAATGGCAATAAAAAAAAGCTGGGGTAGAGATACTTATATCAGATAAAATAGACTTTAAAACAAAGGCTATAATAAAAGACAAAGAAGGGCATTACATAATGTAAAGGGATCAATAACCCTAATAAACATATATGCACCCAACACGGGAGTACCTACATCCATAAAACAGTTATCGACTGACATAAAAGGAGAGATCAACAGTAATACACTCATAGTAGGAGACTTTAACAACCCATTGACACTAATGGACACATCTTCCAGACAAAAAATCAATAAAGAAACAATGGCCTATAAAATACACTAGATCAGATAGATTTAATAGATATTTTCAGAACATTTTACTCCAAAGCAGAAAAATATACATTCTTCTCAAGTGCACATGGAACATTTTCCAGGATAGACCACATGTTAGGACACAAAACAAGTCTC
>NW_011889800.1:11685-12012 GCF_000151845.1 Pteropus vampyrus
ACTCTAAAAAATTCAGGAGGAGGGAAGGTTCCCAAGGTCATTCTATGAGGCCAGCATTCCCTTGATTCCATAACCAGACAAAGACGTTACAAAAAAAGGAAATCATAGGCCAGTATCCCTGATGAACATAGACTAAAAAAATCCTTAAGAAATTATTAGCAAACCAAATTCAGTAATACATTAAAAAGACCATATAACATGATCAAGTGAGATTTCTTCCTGGGATGCAAGGTTGGTTCACTATCCTCAAATCAACTAATAGGATACACCATATAAACAAAATGAAGGATAAAAAACATGATCATTTGATAATATGATCAAAAAGCA
>NW_011889800.1:12062-12331 GCF_000151845.1 Pteropus vampyrus
TTCTTCTCAAGTGCACATGGAACATTTTCCAGGATAGACCACATGTTAGGACACAAAACAAGTCTCAATAAATTTAAGAAGATTTAAATCATATCGACCGTCTTCTCCGATCATAATGATAAGAAACTAGAAATCAGCTACAAGAAAAAAACTGGAAAATACACAAACATATGGAGGGTAAATAACATGCTACCAAACAATGAATGGGTTATCAAAGAGATCAGGGAAGAAATCAAAAGATACCTAGAGGCAAATGAAAATGAAAACAC
>NW_011889800.1:13133-22327 GCF_000151845.1 Pteropus vampyrus
TGAAGAAAAAGGAACCCTCATGCACTGTTGGTGGAATTGCAAACTGGCGTAGTCGCTATGGAAAACAATATGGAGGGGTCCTCAAAAAATTAAAAATAGAATTACTTTATGACCCAGCAATTCTACTTCTGGGTATTTTTCTGAAGAAATCCAAAACACTAGTTCAAAAAGATACATGACCCACTATGTTCACTGCAGCACTATTTACAATAGCCAAGATATGGAAGCAACCTAAGCGCCCATCAATAGATGACTGGATCAAGAAGAGGTGGTACTTATAGACAAAGGACTATTACTTGGCCATAAAAAAAAAGTAAAATCTTACCATTAGCAACACCATGAAAGGACCTGAAAAGGTATTATGCTAAGTGAAATAAGTCAAACAGAGAAAGACAAATACTACACGACTTCACTTATATGAGGAACCTAAAGAACAAAATAAATGAACAAACAAAACGGAAACAGACTCATAGATACAGAGAGCCAAATGAAGTTTCCCAAATGGGGGAAGGTTTGGGGGCTGGGTGAAAAGGGTGAAGGGATTACAAAATAGTCACAGAAATGTAAAGTACAGCATAAGGAACATAGTCAATAACATGGTAATAACTGTGTATGGTCCCTCATGGGTACTAGACTAGTCAGGGGGATTGTTTCATAAATTATATAAACGTCTAACTACTGTACTGTACACTCAAAACGAATATAAAAAATATCGAATGTCAATTATAAATGAAAATTCAAAAATGGGAGGGGGGAAGTGAAGAAGAGTGAGAGATTCAAATGTCCAGTTATAAAATAAAAAAGTCATGGGGATGTAATGTATAGCATAGGGAGTATTGTCAATAATGTTGTAATAATGTTGTACGGTGTTAGATGGTTACTAGAATTATCACGGTGATCTCATCTTTAGGAACATAAATGTTGAATAACTATGGCATTCACGTGAAACTAATATCATAAAGAAATAAAGAGATCAAGAATGGAGGCGCGGAAAGCTGAGGTCAGCTGTCCCAATAAAAAGTCATGATCCTAGGTCATGTTGGGGTCACCAAAAAACAAACAAACAAACCCAGAAAAAAACGAAAACAAAATAAAACCCACTCCAAAACAAAAAAACCCAAAACAAAAACAAAAACAACAAAATACAAAACCAAAAAAAAAAGTCATGATCCTTTGCTCTGTTAAAACCAGAGAAATCCTACAACCAGAAACAGCTCAGTCCCCATGAAGAGGGTGCCTGCAACACCAAGACAAGCGTACACCATCATGATTTCCCAGTCAATCTCCAAAGGGACCTATTTAGATACTGAACTCTTGGAACAGAGGAATGCACAGATACTTCAAGAGCGATTGGATGTCAAGCCCAGGTTGGCATGACACTCAAGGAGATAAAGTGCCGCCACGGCCCTTGTTTAGAATATTGTCATAAAGAGGTCAGGATATTCATGAATTCCTTGCTCACGTCTTTCTCATACTGGGTCCGCTGGGTCTGTGGAGCCGCCCGGTGGTCATTTCACCTGCTCCAGAGGTATGATAAGAGAACCCTCACAGTGGTTTCTTGACCTGTAAGAAAAAGCTATTACCAGGGAAAAAAATATATTTTAGTAGAAACTTCTAAATCCACCTATTGCCTCCCCTGACAACTCTCACATACAAAAAGAAAACAAAAACAAAACAAAAACCAAATAAACTTATGACATCCCAGGGCAAATGGAAGAGCTTAGGGACAGAATTAAAAGGAAGGAGATATGGTTCCCATAATATCTCCACTTGATTCATTAGTCTAGTATCTCCACAATTCAAATAAATAATGGCAAATAAAAGTGCATTACTACGTATATAACCTAGCTTATAGCAAAAGTGTAGTTCCTGTGACAAATGTTGTGACTTAACTAGAGCAATTATATGTGATGTAGGTATATAAATGTTGAATAACTGTGGTCCACACATGAAACTAAAGTAATAGAAAATAAAAAGATATGGAACGGAGGAGCAGAAGGCTGAGGTCAGCTGCTCCAATACAGTCATAATCCTTTGCCCAGTTAAACCTCAGAAACCCTCACAACCAGACTCTTAACTCATAACTGTCAGCAGTTGATGTGAAAACACACTAACTACAGTGTACATTCATGGTCACTTGCCGTCTGCCTGTGTAATCCAAAGGATTCGAGACAAGCAGCAAGACATCACAGGGGTCAGTTTTATTGATGACAGATATGATAATCAGACCAGGGGGACCAGAAATGACAAGGATTCTGAATGACTTAGGAGGACAGGGGGCCCATGTCCTCCTTGATGATCAATGACAACGACATCAGTAAGGACAGTGACATACAGGTACAAATGATGCCACTGACAGGATCAGATCTAGGGATCAGCAAGTTCAGCAAAGAGTGACGGTTCCATGGGCTGTAGGACCATCACCTCTGTGGCCACTCAGAGATCCGCTACGACTGTGAAGCTTTAATGGCTCCAGTGGCCTGAGCCTCGCTGGACCTCTTCTCCAGAGTAGAGGATGAATTACTGCACTTGCACCTTTGTCTGATCATGTTAGGAGAATAATGCTTTGTCAAGTCTCTGGTGAAACACAATAGGAGAATTACATGCAGGTCCTGGGCATCTGAAGCTTAGCCACGCCTTCTACAGCAATAGATCCACACCTGCCAGCAGGATTCTAGGCTTCGAGACAAACCAGGTGACTGAACGTGGGTAGTAACATGTCCGAGGAACCAAGACTCATTGAAATTACGTGGCTTCTATCACACTCACTAACACAAGGCTGGGTGGTGACAGCATCAGGTATAGTAAATGGAGGCGGTACGTTCTGGGTCAAACAGAGGTAGATTACAAAGAACACTAGCACCTACTACTCAAGAACTTTGACCTGTCACACAGCTCCAACCTGTAGACTCACTCTGACTAGTTAGCAAAGAAGGAAAGGCTCCCCATGCTCCCAAAGTGTTCTTCACCTCAATCCCTAACCCATGTGGCACACACACCTGTGCAAACTCCAATCGCCTTCACACATTCACCTACAGATCCCTGGGACATGGCAGGCTTGTTGGCTAGAATAGAGGAGGGTTTGGGAAGAGAGGGTGACATTTTGCTTTCCTGCAGCACTCTCAAGAGATGCTGACAGCATCTGACCTGAGACTTCGCTTTAAACAAGCTGCACACGTCACCCTGGTCAGAGGTGGACAGTGAAAAACACTCTGCAAACTGCTTTCTGTGCACTTTGTCCCCTGCCCTGCACTCACACCTTCTGCCAGACGGCAATTCCTTTCCTTTTATAGTCTGACTACCTGTTAACCTCCCTGCCTTAATCAAATTCTAGACCCTCAGCTCAAGTCTTCTGTGTTCACGGTGTCTTCAGTCCTCCAATCCCTCATTGCTCTCCAGACTCTTAGCCCCACTCTGGATGCTCCCCGACCTCTCACACTGAGCCTCTGTCCCATGCCTCCTGCTGGTGTGTGCATTTGGTGTTCTCTCTTGTCCTTTATGCCAGGGCAGTAATGTGAACTTCAAGAACCTTATTATTTACTCTGTTCTCAATATTGCATTCTGAAACCCACACAATTCTGGAAGGACAGCACCCTCGACTTCATCGCAGTAATTTCAGCTGCAGTCCCCTTAAATGACAGGTCTTTCCCCCTCGCCCCCCTGAAATCGGTTTCTTCAGCTGCAAGCTGAGGCTCCCTGGAAACACCCTCCTCTATGGAACCAGTAGATCCTCTTAATCCCAGATCAAATCCAACATCGCACCTCACCCCAAGCTTTACAGTTTCCAATCATGATTCTGCACAGGACCCTATCTCTACATGCCATTCCCTGCTGCCTACCTGGGGTTTCAAATCTCCATCTCTGGGGAAGGTTCTCGATGGTTCAGCCCAATGCCCAATGGCCAAAAAGAGCAGGTATAAAACCAAGGCAATCCACCTGGTAGGAGCTCTTTCTCCCATCCAGTGTCCTGTTTGTTGACTCTCTATCAGGCAAGCACACTGAGATTGTGACAGAGACAATGAAAGCAAAGAGGTGAGAACAGAAATGTCTGCCCCGAGGTGGATGCCCAAGTGGCCAATGGGGAGTGAGCACACGGTGAGGCCATGAGGCAGGTGTCGGTAGCCAGGCTCTTTCGTCCTCTAGAGAGTGAACACTATGGCTTTTTTTAAAACTTGTTCAAGTCAAGGTCTGTCAGATTCAGGAAAGTACTTCTCATAAACTTGTCATGCGGTTCCTTAAAGTTGAAAGTGTATGTGGAGATAGAAGAGAGTTAGTGTCAGGGCTGCTGCGGTGTGCACCTTCCCCACCTCTATGGGCTCATGAGGACACTGCCTGCCTCTTTGGGACTTCTTTAGGCTGCCACAAAATTAAAACCACTTCAAAATGGTCACTTCACATATCAGAATCGTTATGCCTGTGCTTGAACTGCTCTATGTTCGCCCTGCCCTGTAAGAGGGAGATTTGCCTCACTGCCTGCCCTGTTCGTATTCAGCTGTTGTGTCACCCACACATTGGTGGTGCGCAACCTCAAGACAGGGGTGCTGCCATACCCTCATTGGGTAAGACTTATTTTGGGGAGGGGCCTAACTGGGACTTCCGTCTAATACGCTGGCGCTCCCAGAATGCAATCATTCGTGGCGGGAAATCACTGTACCCTGTTACTGAATTTTTTCTGTGGATTCGCTTCTTTTGTTTCTCGGGGAGATGGCCCTGAAGGACCAAGTGTGGGTTGTGGCAACATTTGTGATGATGGAGGTAAGGAAATTTGTGGCCGTGAGGCTCTCGGGGGTGGTATGGAACTTTGCAAGATGTAAATTAATGACTCACGGAATGCAGCTAGTCTTGCCTTTCCTAGACAAAGTGTGTCCATATTTGATCGAAAAGGGGCTGACATTTGTACTCTGCAAGATCGCTTCAGATGCGTACAATTTCCTTCACGTGAACGGTTTAAAGAACAAGATCACACATTTTTTCAATCAAAGGATGATGTGTCACCAACCAGCAGAAGTGATTGTAGTTTAATTTCTGCTTATGATCCATCTGGGTAGCTACCCAGCACAATCCTGTGACTTCTTAAAAGATCACATTTTATGTTTATGACTCTACACCTCACGAGACGTTAACAGGAGGTTGGTGCTTTATTACTGAATATAAATCCCGTATGTTACAATAACCATCGACAGGAGGACACAAACATTCCTGTTTTAACTACCTGGACTGATTTCTGAGCTGTGGTTCATCAGTTACTGGAATAAAATTTCGATTTGAGGGATGACTTAAGAATGTGGTCTCCTGGCTGGTTCTACCATGACTCCCTTCTCCTTTTGGGATAGGTCTCTGGTGGGTCTTTGACTAGGGGAGGGGGTCTTCATTGGATTTGGACCTGTGACGAGCAGGATAGACATCTCCATGGGGGTAGGAGGGATGAGCGGTGTGAGCTTCCATGGGGTGTAGGGCGTGTGGGGGATTCAAAGGTAAAATTCTGGAACTGACTCCTCAGGAGGCTTTGAAAATCTGCCTCAGTAGGAGGAGCAGGTGTGGGCGCCATAACAATATGGCGGCAGGGAAGAGGGCACTTCCAGGTGTGAGGGGAGGAGAAAATTTGGGAGGAAATCTTAAAATGGCGGGAGACAGAAAATGGCCACATGAGGAAGTCAGCGCAATGAAGAGGGCTCAGAGCGGGTGGCTGGGGGAGGGACAAATTGTGGTCGGCAGAGAAGGAAGGTTAAGCTCTGTCTCTAAAAGAAACCTCCAAACCTGTGAGGACAGAGTTTGGATGGGGGAAGCCTGTGGAATTGAAGAAGCCTCTGTGCTGTGTCAAAAATGATGAGGTTTAAGGTTTAAGCAATGCGGGATAGGACTAAGGCCTTATTTGTTTATTTATTTATTTTGCACAAAGAAATAAAAGTGCAGACAAGTTTGCCCAACCCCTGTAATTAACGTCGACGGTCACTCCAAATCCTCCAGGGTAGAGCCCTCCCTTCATCCCCTTCCCCTTCCTTCTTCTGTTCTCCCCTCTCCTTCTTTGCTAGATTCTTCTGGGCTCTGCACACACCAGGCTCATCTGAGCCACCCACATGCTTCTCTTCCCTCCACTCATCTTTTCTAGATCCGCCTCCCCACACTCCAGGTCTTCCTAGTTCTTGATCTCTTTCCCCCACCCATTCCTCAGATTTTCTAGATTCTTCTGCGCTCTATACACTCCAAACTCTGGCTGGTACTCGACTTCCTGGTCCTACCGTCTGCAGTTTCGTAGATTCTCTGGGCTCTGAACACGCCAAGGTCTTGGCGCCCTCTGCCCTCCCCTGCCTGCTCCTCATGCCCAGCCTCCTGTACCGCCTCCAACTGGGGCCTCGGTTGGTTCACTTACTCATAAATCTTGGTATCTTCATAAGTGGAAAGCTCCGCAGAAGGACGACTTGATGTTCGGAGGTCAACACTAACTCACTCACAGAACAACAGGAAATGCTGCCACCACGAGACCCAGACGCAGCTTTGGGAGCAAGTGCGCACGTCTCAGCTTGTTAAGAACTGAAAACTTGAAACCCTGCCTTAGCTCTGGAAACTGAAATTTGGGTATTTTTTCACCACCTCAAGCCAGTTCTTCATTGGCTACCCTCCCCCAAGGCAGTTGAAACCCTCTTCTGCTCTGCACTCCACGCTTAACCCACTTCCTCTTCTGAAATGATCACAGCCACAGCTCAAGCCTCTGTCTCCCCAGGGACTTCATGTCATTCTTCAGTCTCTGCTCACTCTCTGGATATCTGACACCATCGGGGTTGCAGTCACCCTCTTTACCTTACACCCTGTGCCCTGTCCCCTCTTGGCCTGTCATTCATCAGGCCTCCCTTCCTAACGTGCGAGCTCCAGTGCCCCTAGGGGCATGTTTCTGTGTGTCCCTCGGTCGAATGCCCTTAACACACACTTCATGCCCATGGGTGGACACACAAATACACAAACACACACCCAATCACATACACAATCACACACATACACAACCATACACACAATCATACACACACAAACACACATGCAATATATTTGACAGTGAAATTGCCTATGTTCTAGAGGTTATATGTCTTGATAAACTGGCCACCCAAAGAGTGTTTATTGTTTGATTCTTAGTTTTCATTAGAAATTGAGATTCTTAAGAGTTAAATTGCAGTGTATGTCATTAAAAGGAATGGGAATGGTAAGGAAAACAACTTTGAAAGCATGCAAGTATGATATGTTTTCAGTTAAAGTTGTAAGGTGATCTTTTTAGTCAAAGTCTGCATCTTTTTTATATATTTTGACAAGTTTCCCAAATTTCAGACGATAGAGTCTTGAAAAGCTATTTAAAAAGTTAGCCTTAGTGGGTGTGTTGAATTGCTCGTGATGCATTGTCAAAAGGCAATGATAAAGTTCTAGGGTATATCGTATGGGTCAACAACAGCTGTCAATTCCACAAAGAGTCGGGGCAATGGGAAAACCAAGACTACAGTCGGGTTCTTCCCTGCTCAAGATCTAGCCCTATTTTTCGGTTTCTGGATACCTTCACGCACCACAGCGCATTTAAGCTGGACTCTGTTCAGCTGCCACTTAGTAAGGGTTACCGATATGTTCTCGCTTTTGTGTGTGTATTTTCTGAATGATTCTACTGCCAGAGGCTAATGCCCTCCCAGTAGGAAAGAAACTGTGAGAAAATCTGTTTCCCTCTTGGGGTTTGCTTTCCAAGAGCTCCTATCAGGGGTATTCACAGCCTGCCATATGCCAAGGGACGGTGGCTCGAGACCTGTCACAGTTTTTCTTCCTGACCTCTGAGAAATAGGCTCATGGTGTTGATGAGATAATGTTAATCTGTGAGGATTTGCTTCTGCTACAGAAAACCTTGCAGGCTTTGCTGGACCACCTATAACAAAGAACGAGGGTGGTGAGTCTGCAGAAAATTCAAGGTCCAGGCACTGCAGTAAATTCATTGGAGGTCATGTTGTCAGGTAAGAGAAATGTTGTCCCCAAGCCTGCCATTACCAAAGTATGAGTCTACGCCATATAAAACATATAAAAGAGGCACTGGCTCTTCTGGGGATTCTGGGACACTAGCAAGCCTTCCTATCCCATTGACCGTGATACCTTCACCCACTTCATCACCCAGTTAAGGAGGGACATATATAGAAGTGGGGACCCGAACAACTGGCTGCCTGAGAAGGCAAAAAACTAGTCCGACAGATTAAAGCTCTTGGAGTCTCACAGGCAGGATACCCATTTGCATTAGAAAGTTCAGGAACCTCGAAAGGCATGGCATAAGCATTATGGCAAAAACACCAAAAGGAGCGAGGTCCCTTGGGTTTTTCTCCCAAGGATGGAAGGGGACACAGATCAGATACTCCCTAATAGGACACCAGTTACAGTAAAAACTTTTCTTTCCATCGAGAGTGTGTCAAGAATGTGATCTACTAACCAGCCTCTGCTATGGCTCAGAAGCTTCCACTAAACAAATGGCATGCCTTTTTAGAGGAGACGAGTGCTTGTCACATAGTCCTGTTTCTCTACAGATGCTGTCAGACTCTGTTGAATTTATAGAATGTCCAAGCGCTCCTGGCCCTTGTCGAATCCTGCAACATGCGAAGAAGGAACAAGGGAAGTTCTGCTGGAGCTTAATGTCCCGATGGCTGTAGCCGAGTTAGCCTCTCTATCTTCTTTTGAACCACCCACTGATATTATCTTGGAAAAAAGAGGAACAAATCACAGGATCCATGGGCTGAGATAAGAGTGATAGGGTTGGTAATCAGGCATGAGCCCTGGAAACTGACAGGCTATTCTAAGAGGATTGATTCTGTGGTGAGGACAATGGGAGGTGGAGGTGGAGATGATCATGACGAAACTTTTATGAAAGTAAGAGACGTAAAAAGGTATCTGAGATCACATCCTAGAGCCCGAGGTGGATCTCATTGTGTTCTACGTCTCTGCTCATAAGGCATCCACACCTCGAGGTGATCGGGAAGCAGATGCCTGGGCAGATATACATACTTTAGCGACGGACCTGTCAGTGGACACTGCAGGTTTTACACATTAGAAAAATGGGCACCCTATGCCCGTTGGGATCGGACATAGCTAAGGAAGAGGTGCTGGAGCCTAAGCCAAGCCACCTGTTTGGGAGTTAGCAAAGGCCCCAGTTTGAGCCTATCTACGCACCAAAGCCCCCAACTGGTAAT
>NW_011889800.1:23577-24089 GCF_000151845.1 Pteropus vampyrus
GTCAGTGGACACTGCAGGTTTTACACATTAGAAAAATGGGCACCCTATGCCCGGTGGCATCGGACATAGCTAAGGAAGAGGTGCTGGAGCCTAAGCCAAGCCACCTGTTTGGGAGTTAGCAAAGGCCCCAGTTTGAGCCTCTCTATGCACCAAAACCCCCAACTGGTAATGGATAGGCACTTGACTGCACGGGCATCTTCCCTTGAGCTAGGGCTTCCAACATGCTGCTGTGTGTCAACACTGCATCTGTTTTCACTGAAACCTTCCCAGGTTGGTGAGAAAATCAGGCCACTAGCATAAAGGGACAATAAATCTAATGACTATGTATATGTACCCCATTGGTAGATACTGACCATGAGGCATATTTTAAAGGCCGTGATGTACAAGAGTGAGCATAAAAACAAGATAACGAATGGATGTTCTACTTCCATAATAATTCACAAGCCGGAGGGCTGGTGGAATGGAAATAATGTCCTTAAAGAACGGATAACATTACTAACTGGGAAGCCTTC
>NW_011889800.1:26152-26420 GCF_000151845.1 Pteropus vampyrus
CCTCACAACCAGACTCTTGACTGAGAAAGAGACCCCAATCTTCAGAGTAGGGTATGTGCACCGCCGAGGCACGTGTACACCCATCGTGATTTTGCAGTCCATCTCAGAAAAGACCTACAGTAATTTTAAGTCTCTGTACACTTGGAAAACTAAAAGACCTACCCATCTCAATTGCTCTTGGACATGGTGCCTGGTTTAGCATGATATCAGGGGACTCAACCCACCCTTATGGTCCCTTTAGAGTGAAGGATTTCCTGCCCACATCTGT
>NW_011889801.1:0-429 GCF_000151845.1 Pteropus vampyrus
TCTGGCCCCCTCAACTACACTATCACAGCCCTGTGCCCTCCTACGGCCTTCCTGCTGCCTGGATTTCCTGCCACGCCTGCTGTGCCCACTGATTATCGTCAGGCACAGTGTCCTGACTTCAGGAGCATGCTGCCACCCATTGGAATTCGCACAGCGTGTGGCCCGCGCCTCTGGTTAGCATCATCGCGTGACTTCATTTCGTTTCATCTGCTGGCTCATTTTTACATGTTTATTTCTGCCTGTGGGATCCTTCACACCGGGGACTACAGCTTAATCCTACACCCGGCTTCTTAGTAACTGTGGCAAGATACTTAATCTCTGTGTACCTCGGTTCTCTCATCTGTCAGTGGAACTAATCAAAGCACCTACAGTCACAGGATTACTTAAGATAACATATAGCATGTAGAAGCACTCGATACACCAGATATT
>NW_011889801.1:4119-4422 GCF_000151845.1 Pteropus vampyrus
AAATCCTTGGTGTAAAAAGGCAGGGAAATAAACTCAACAGCTAGAGATAGGCTGAATACTACCCCCAGGGAGAAGCGTGACAGACCTCACGTTTTTGCATATTTGCACATTCAAGTAATTCAGTCCGATGTGACTCTTACTTGATCTTTTCTCTGCTCATCTTCACTCTTGGACCTAACACACGCACACGCACGCGCGCACACACACAGACACACACACACGCACAAACCAAAGACATACACTCACATCCATACATTCAATTATACAAACACCTACACACACTGAAGCACATGTTCTCTCTCT
>NW_011889801.1:7747-8387 GCF_000151845.1 Pteropus vampyrus
GGAGGGGGCTGCAAGCCCGTGGGGAGAGGGACCCGAGGCTCCAGCCCCGCCCCGCCATGCGGGGCTCCCCCTACCCCCATTGTCCCCAGAGGCTGGGGGAGGGGGCTGCAATGAGAGGCCAGCCCCGCCCCACCCGGCGCGTCTCAGAAAGCCTCGGGGGCCGCCCTGGTCCCCTGGCAGATCCCGACCCTGGCGGCGACCACCCCCACCCCACGAGGAACCGCGGGGCGGGGCGGGGGCCCGGCTTACCGTGATGTGCGGGATGCTTTTCTTGCCCTGGTAAGACATGGCCCCCTCTGGCGCCCTCGGCCCGGCCCGTGGACCTGTGGGCTGTCCTTCGCTCTGTACGGCTGTCTCTCGGTCCCGCTCCCTGCGGGCGCGGTGACAAAGCCCGGGAGGGATGAAGAGAGGGACGGAGGCTCGGAGCCCGCGGCTGCCCACGCGCCGGCTGCCCCGGCTCTCGGCCCGCGCGCCGCCGCTCCGGCTGCCAGCACCTCGCGGCTCGGCGAGGGGGGCGGGAGGAGGAGAGGGGGCGAGGACGGGAGGAGGGCGCTGCAGACAGACAGCTCCTCCCGGCGGCGCGGAGCCGAGCCCGATTCGCCCCTCTCGGCTGGAACCAGGAAGCGCTTCCCTTCCGATC
>NW_011889801.1:9799-11337 GCF_000151845.1 Pteropus vampyrus
TGCCTCCCCGCCGGGCAGATGCGGAAGCAGGAGAGGAGAAAAGCAGCAGCTGCCTAACGCCTCAGATCTCGCTGCTGTTCAGCCAGGCCTGGAGCACAGCGGCGTGGAGCAGGTCCCTTTTCTGTGCTTGAGACACAAAGTAATACTGGGCACACACAGATGTATACTTACAAAGTCCCCGCCCTCAAGAAGTATGTATTATAGTAGAGGAGAGAGTGCTAAACATTAATAAGAACAGAGAATATCACCACCCACACCTCAATCCACTCTCTTCTATCCGCCCCATCCCCCGTCCTGGCCTCCTTCCTTTTGTCCCTGGGCACCCTGCACAGATTTGTCACAGATGATCCTTTTGAGGTTTGTGGGACTCTAGGTTGCATTGCAAGTGTTTTTAATTTTTCAGTGAAAACTTCTGTCCTGTGACATGCTGTTCCCAGAACATTCCAGGCGAGGAAATTCCATGTTGAAGACCATGTAGACACCTCCTGAAGCTCTGCAAATATTCACAGTGACTAAATCCACAGAAAAATCAAAGAATCCAAGAATCCAAGTGCAACCGAACGTTTGAGGTCAATTCTCCTGCTGTACACCTGAATCTGCTCTCAGCACCTTGAGGAAACTCCCTCGGGCTTTGTTAAAACTCCGCTGGCGATAGAGACCTCACTACTTTCCAAGAAAAACCTTTTCTATTGTGAGAAAGGGCTGGGCATTTGTCAAAACTAAGAAGGAGTGACATGAGGAAGGAGAGGTTGCCTGATGCAGAAGCAAGAAAGGGTGATAGTTCCCACTTTAAAAGAGCTTACTGTGCCAAGGGCTGTCATGGGCACTTTGCATGTAATGACTCCTTCAAGCCTTGCAGCAAACTTTGAGGTAGGTACTATGATAGCCTCATTTTACACATGAGAAAAACGAAGGCTCAAAGAGATGAGTGGAGCCGGGAGAATGCCGCCCCCATGTCACACAGGGAGAAGCTGAGGCTCAAGAGGGTGAAGTGCCTTAGCTGAAAACCAGGGTTCCGTGGTACTGGCCTCCCTCTTGGGCTCGGAAGCCTGAATCCCAAGCGCGGTCGGCCACCAGAGAAGTGAGGTGGGCTGGAGAAGAGAAAGAGGGCTAGAAAAAAAAGAAAGAAAAAAAAAAAACAGGAGACCCGACACTCTCGACATCTCGTTCCCTCGCCCCCACCTCGCCACACCCCTTCACGGGGCGCCCAGTTCAGGACCGTGGAGAGTTCCCGAATTATCGGGGCACAAAGCCGCCTGCGAGGGCTTGGGGGCAGGAGACTTACTGTGTTGTGGTCGCCAAAAGCCGGCCTACCTCCCCCCATCCAGGAAGCCCTCCCAGATTTCTGTCCGAATCAAGCTCTGCCGCCTTTTGGCGTCCTTATGCCTCTCATAGCATTTAAGGGGAGAAGGGTTAATACAAAATTTAATAAAACTCAACAACGAACATTTATTGAACGCTCACTACATACCAGAATTAACTGATTTAGTTCTCACAGTGAACTTGGCCTGGGGTGGGGCGGGGGTGCTGAGCCAGGA
>NW_011889801.1:11387-11785 GCF_000151845.1 Pteropus vampyrus
AGGAGACCCGACACTCTCGACATCTCGTTCCCTCGCCCCCACCTCGCCACACCCCTTCACGGGGCGCCCAGTTCAGGACCGTGGAGAGTTCCCGAGTTATGGGGGCACAAAGCCGCCTGCGAGGGCTTGGAGGCAGGAGACTTACTGTGTTGTGGTCGCCAAAAGCCGGCCTACCTCCCCCCATCCAGGAAGCCCTCCCAGATTTCTGTCCGAATCAAGCTCTGGCGCCTTTTGGCGTCCTTATGCCTCTCATAGCATTTAAGGGGAGAAGGGTTAATACAAAATTTAATAAAACTCAACAATGAACATTTATTGAACGCTCACTACATACCAGAATTAACTGATTTAGTTCTCACAGTGAACTTGGCCTGGGGTGGGGCGGGGGTGCTGAGCCAGGA
>NW_011889801.1:11835-12241 GCF_000151845.1 Pteropus vampyrus
AGGGCTGGGCATTTGTCAAAACTAAGAAGGAGTGACATGAGGAAGGAGAGGTTGCCTGATGCAGAAGCAAGAAAGGGTGATAGTTCCCACTTTAAAAGAGCTTACTGTGCCAAGGGCTGTCATGGGCACTTTGCATGTAATGACTCCTTCAAGCCTTGCAGCAAACTTTGAGGTAGGTACTATGATAGCCTCATTTTACACATGAGAAAAACGAAGGCTCAAAGAGATGAGTAACTTGCTTAGGGTCACAGCAGGTAAGTGATGCTACTTAACAATTGTAGTCCCAGAGCCTGCACCTTAGCCAGTGTCCGTAAGCCTCCCCCAAGAAGCCTGACTGTCTCACAGAAAGGAGGGGCTCCGGCTTTTATTGAGCGCCTGCCACACAGAAGGGTCTCTGCACACGCTG
>NW_011889801.1:12291-12750 GCF_000151845.1 Pteropus vampyrus
AGAATTAACTGATTTAGTTCTCACAGTGAACTTGGCCTGGGGTGGGGCGGGGGTGCTGAGCCAGGATCTCAGCGCCTACCAGGGGTCTCGGACACGAGCGGCACTCAGACATTTACTCCTGGGCTAAGCAGGCCCTGGGGTGCTCCAACTTCCGTTTTCCAGGCACCTGACCCTGACCCTCACCATGCATCCCAAAGCTGTGCCCTCTATCCAACCATCGTTGCGCGACCTCCAGCTCAACGAAGAGCCATAGAGCCCAAGGCCTGGCGTTTCGTCTCCCTGATTCTTCCCCACTTGGGGGCGGGGGGAGCTCCAACTCTAGGAAGCTAGCGACCTGGGTTCAAATCTCTGCTCTGCCTCCAGGTTGCTCTGTGAAGTGAGTACACTGGCGCTGTGCTGTGGGACTCAGAAGCGGCCCCTGAAGATACCGGTGCTTGGGGTTAGCGGTTTCCAGCTCTA
>NW_011889801.1:17825-21346 GCF_000151845.1 Pteropus vampyrus
CTCTCTTCTATCCGCCCCATCCCCCGTCCTGGCCTCCTTCCTTTTGTCCCTGGGCACCCTGCACAGATTTGTCACAGATGATCCTTTTGAGGTTTGTGGGACTCTAGGTTGCATTGCAAGTGTTTTTAATTTTTCAGTGAAAACTTCTGTCCTGTGACATGCTGTTCCCAGAACATTCCAGGCGAGGAAATTCCATGTTGAAAACCACGTAGACACCTCCTGAAGCTCTGCAAATATTCGCAGTGACTAAATCCATAGAAAAATCAAAGAATCCAAGAATCCAAGTGCAATCGAACGTTTGAGGTCAATTCTCCTGCTGTACACCTGAATCTGCTCTCAGCACCTTGAGGAAACTCCCTCGGGCTTTGTTAAAACTCCGCTGGCGATAGAGACCTCACTACTTTCCAAGAAAAACCTTTTTTCTATTGTGAGAAAGGGCTGGGCATTTGTCAAAACTAAGAAGGAGTGACATGAGGAAGGAGAGGTTGCCTGATGCAGAAGCAAGAAAGGGTGATAGTTCCCACTTTAAGAGAGCTTACTGTGCCAAGGGCTGTCATGGGCACTTTGCATGTAATGACTCCTTCAAGCCTCGCAGCAAACTTTGAGGTAGGTACTATGATAGCCTCATTTTACAGATGAGAAAAACGAAGGCTCAGAGAGACGAGTAACTTGCTTAGGGTCACAGCAGGTAAGTGATGCTACTTAACAATTGTAGTCCCAGAGCCTGCACCCTAGCCAGTGTCCATAAGCCTCCCCCAAGAAGCCTGACTGTCTCACAGAAAGGAGGGGCTCCGGCTTTTATTGAGCGCCTGCCACACAGAAGGGTCTCTGCACACGCTGTTCATGTCCACACATTACGATCTGCTTTCAGCAGCCCCACGTGGCAGCCCATGCCGCTTCGGTGTTCAGGCTGGAGTGCAGAGGGTGACAAACCTTAAACCCACTGCTCGGTTAACCACCAAGACCATGCTGTGATTCCACTCAGGTTTGTCTGAGTCCGATCTACAACATCTCCTCATCACGAGGCCAGAAACTCAGGGGTAGCAGGGAAAGGGAGGCAGGAAACAAAGCTGGAAAATGTGCCCGCCAGTTTGCAGGGAGGCTGGCGGGGCGGGGGTGGGGGGGCCGTGTCTGGCAGAGGCCATCAGAGGAAGAAGCCCCGGAAACCTGAGCAAACCCCACTCAGCCCAGAGCGTGGCCATGATCTTCCCCACCCTGCCTTCCGACTGCTGCTCTCAGCCCTCCAGGGAGGGCGTGCTCCCAAGTGAATTCAAGTGTGGTATCTGGTGAAGGACAAGCTGGGAACTCATCCTACCAGACTGGGACGACTTCCAGGATGATGGCAGAGAACAGAGAGGGGCGTGTCTGATGGCAGCAGGAGCGGCCACTCAGCTCTGATGCATATTCTCCATTGGGGCCTTACTTTTTTGGGGGGCGGGAGGGGGTAACAACAATAAAAAATATTTTAAAAAAGATATCAGTTGTAAAAAGAATGTTTTCCAGGAGTGAGGGAAGGAGGATTGTAGTTTATCATTAGGGGTGTGATATTCGTTGCAAATCTGCGAGGCCAGTAATGGATTGGTACTGTCATTTTGGATGTAAGAAGATCTGCTTAAACTTATAGGGCCAGCACATGGCAGAGATACAGTTTGAATTCAAGCCTGCTTGATCCTAAAATGTCTGCTTTTATTTGCTGCCTCCGAATCAGCTCTTAAGGAGTTGTGGCAGGCAGAACGATGCCCCCTTCTCAAAGATGTCCGCCTCCTAATCTCCAGAACCCATGTATATGTTGCCTTACGTGGCCAAAGGGAATCTGCAGATGTGATAAGGTTAAGAATCTTGAGATGGGGATGACCCAGAAGAGTCGTAAGGAGTAACACGACGTCTGTGACACAGCAGGTCCCCAGAATGCGTGCTGGATGACTGTGGAAGGATTAGTTGCCTGACATTGCCCATAGGGCCAGATTCAGGATTCTAACTGAAAAAATCCAGACTGTGATGGCGACGCCAGTCCATCCCTTTATCTCCTTTCTCCCAATGGGACCTCTTCGGTCAGGCTTCTCGGGGGAGGCTTGAGGACACTGGTTAAGGTGCAAGCTCTGGGACCACAAATCGTTAATGTCATCACATGGGTCCTCATAAGCAAAAGAGGAAAGCAGGAGGCTCAGAGTCAGAGGAGATGTGACAACACGAGCAGGTATCAAAACCAGAGAGATATTTGAAGATGCTACGCTGTGCTTTGCACATAGAGGAAAAGACCATGAACCAAAGATGGAAGCATCTTCTAGAAGCTGGCAAAGGCAAGGAAGTGAATTCTCCCCTGGAGTCTCCAGAAGGAACACAGCCCTTCCAATGCCTTGACTTCAGCCCAGGGAGACCCATTTCCCAATTCTAACCTCCAGAACCGTAAGGTAAAAAATATATGTAGGTTCAAGCCCTTAGGTTCACAGTAATTTGTTCTGGCAATGACGGTGAACTAATACGAGGCATATAATGGACCATAAAGGAACTCGCTTTGTTTTTTGTGCAGTGGATTCGACTTCAGAGAAGATCATTTATTCTCCACCAGAAATCAAGAGTCTTGGATTTGTCGGCTTTTTGTGTCATATCAGAGTCTTAACACTCTGCCACGAATTATCAATAAGTTAAACATTCAAAAGAGGAAAAAAAACTTTAATTGTGAAAAAAGCCTACATTTTAATGTACAAAATTACACAAATTATACATGTCACTAACATAGAAAAATACACCTTGGTAACGAGAGATGATGCTAGCCTATTTTATACACAAGATTGAGCAATTGCTATCATCTCGAAACCCCAGAAGGGGCGTTGAGCGCAGCTAACCCTGGTCAGGAATCCAAAGAGCATCTCCAAGGGCTGACGGCTCTGCTTGTCTCACTGGAGGCAGGGGTTGGGGGACAGCCACTGCTCAGCACCCAAGGGAGGGTCTTGCTGAAGCACATTCAAAAGGAAAGGGGTCTGCTCAGGTGGCCAGACCACCCCACTGTGAACCAGTACTCCTGGGTGGAGGGGCAGAGCCTGGACTGCAACCCTTCTGACTCCGGTGTTTATTAATGGAGACATGTGATCTCAGAGTCCTTGTAGATTCATGCAATTACAAGGCACAGAGTTATTGTGCGTTTGGGATCCAGCGGGCACACACACACACTTTCCAGATTGATGTCCATGCTTCACAGTTTTTACAGCGTCTGCCCAGACTTCAGCCCAGAAGAGTGAGGAGACCAGGGAGGTCCTGTCAAAGTGAGCTCGAGGACTCACCCATCACCTTTGCCAGTGACACCCGAGTCCCTTCCTCACCTCACCATCAAAAGCTGATTGTGCAAATCTGAACTTTGGGAGATCATCTTAAGTCACCCAACTCAGGTTAGTGGCACACGCCCTCCCCCGTGCCGCCCCCCATTGCACTGAAATGCATCTGGGCATTTTCAAAGAGGTAAGGGAATGTTCCCGCCACCACGGAGCACTAATATGTGCCGAGTGCTTTAGGAAACTCATGCT
>NW_011889801.1:23346-24742 GCF_000151845.1 Pteropus vampyrus
TGCTTCCTCCAGGGATGCAGCACTGGCCCCAAAGTGGCTCAGAGGCCTCCCTCGGGGACTCCAGACAGGGCAGTGGTAATAGAAACACCACAAGTGGTCAGAACGACCTGTGGTGGGTGATGGTCAGGGGCCCAGAAGACACATGCCACTGAGGACTGGCAGAGGAGCAGGCAGGGCGCAGATACAGAGGCAGCCCCCACCTGGCAGCAGAGCTGAGCCTTGGGGGTGAAGCCAGGGAGACCGGGGGTGGTGATGGCTGCACAACCATGTGAATGTACTTAATGCTACCGTACTGGGCATTTAAAAATGATTATGATAGTAAATTTGATGTTATGTGTATTTTAGCACAATTTTTTTTTTTAAACAGTAAGCCGAGCAAGGTACATTTGTAAGCCCAATCTGGGCCGAGGGCTGCCTGTGTCCCCGCTGTGGACTAGGGACACTCCGAGCTCTGTCCCGAAGGACAGACAGGGTCTCTATAATTCCAAGATGATTGCTGAGGCTATCTTAAAACACTGTCCTGCCTTGCCCCACGTCAGCCACCTCGGGGGACAGCTAGGAGGACCATAACTGCAACGGGTCCTTCCAGCAGAATGGGCTCCTCAGCGACTGTCAGTCATGTGAAACAGGGAAGATGGACTCAAACTTCACGAACGATGATGATCCCTGGCACGTGGGAAGCACATTTGGCAGCCATCAGCTCATTTGGTCGTCAGGACAAAACTGTCAGGTAGGCGCCAGGACCCTCACACGGATGAAGAAGTGGGAGTTCAAGAAGGCGAATAATCTGTGCAAGGTGACACAGCTGAGGGGTGGCCGAGCCTGTCAGGGTCTTGGGACTCCAGCCCCAGTTCCTTCCGCCACCCCGTCCCCATGCCTATGGGCTCCCGAGGGTCCGCAGCCATCTCTTTGGTCATCTGGTTGGTGTTAGAGACATTCCTATGAATGACTTAAAACCAGAAGAGGGTGCTTTGGCTTGTAACTCAGCTCCCTGGACTGGATCGCAAATCATGAGGCCACCTGGGCTTTGTTGGTTATTTGGGAGAGACGCGACTATTTTATGTGCCCGCCTCCGTGCAGTCTTCTTTCCTGCGACAGCAAAATCAGGGAAATGAGTTCTTTAAAGGCATGTGCCGACCAGTGTGGCATTGACATGGAACCATCCAAATGCACAAGCCCGTGAGTTGCTGGGAGGCCCACTTTCGCCTCTAAATGCGGTGGGCTTAAATCACGAGAGCTGTGCCCAGTTCATCAGCTGCTCTCTCTAGAAAAGAATCTTTGTTTGGAATTAATAGACAACATCCTTTTTATCTAGGGGGTTTTTGAACTCAGAAATAGTATGGGAATTTTAATAGTATGGGAAGCATTCGTGTGTATTTGTGCAGAGAGGGTTTCT
>NW_011889802.1:0-174 GCF_000151845.1 Pteropus vampyrus
ATGCTTGTAAATTATCTTGAAGGCATTTTTGAGCAAGGGATCAAAAACGATTTTGGAGAAAGGGATCTGAAGTAGCAAATGGTATGATAAAGTGTTACAAATTCAAATATCGTTTTCTGTATGCTTTTATATTTATAGATACAATTATACATTTATTTTCCCTTAAATTTTTTT
>NW_011889802.1:1141-1551 GCF_000151845.1 Pteropus vampyrus
GAATTACAATATGACTTAAGCTACAATGTGAATTACTTTTCCATCAGTATTCATGTCCAAAAATGAAAACTAACCCTCCCCTTCTCTGCTAGGCATTCACACTTTGTCATTAGAGAGACAGCAGAATTGAAAAGCAAGTCTTTTGTCTGGTTCCTTGTAGGGCATCAGGATTGTATAAGATTATATTGTTAATGTTGTCATATGCCTGGAGAAGTCACTAGTAATGTTCTTTCCCAAGGTTTGAAACTGAAGGTCCTTATATCTTTGATTAAATTAATTTGAAAACTTAGCTCTATAAAGAATCTCTCTCTTTTCTCTCTCTCTCTCTCTTTCTCTCTCTCTCTTTCTCTGTCTCTCTCTATATATATATACACACACACACATATATGTATATGTGTATATACATATAT
>NW_011889802.1:2384-2720 GCF_000151845.1 Pteropus vampyrus
AACAGTTTTAAACATTTGTTTTTGAAAAATGTCATTGAGAATCACTTCCATCTTCGGACTGACTTCCATTTCACTTCTCGCTGTGCTATATTCCAATTGATTGTCAGCTTTGCCTGGGATACTCTGAATTATCCACATGACGCCTTCTCTTAACAGTTTGCTCGAATATGCAATGGCCAAGATCTTCCCTCAACTGTTCTCCTATATTAAACCCAGCCCAACATTGGCATGTGCTAAGTGTTTACTGAGTTTTGATTGATTAATTTATATATAAGAATTTAGGATGAAAAGAGAAAAACAATGTTCTTTATCAGGGAAGTTAAAATACACAAATGG
>NW_011889802.1:2770-3955 GCF_000151845.1 Pteropus vampyrus
ATCAGGGAAGTTAAAATACACAAATGGAACCATAGTCATGGATCGTCACTACACAACCCAAAATTACTAGGAAAATGTAATTCACAGTCCGGGAAAAAACAAATAGAAACTGACTCTGAGATCGCTGAAGTTTAGCAAACAAATATTCTAAAGCACCTATAATAAATATGTGCAAAAAACGCTAAGTAAAATGCATTCCAAAATTAAAAAAAATATTTTCTTAATAAGTGAAAAGAAGTAAAATCTCAGCAGAAAAATGAAAAGCACACGCACACAAACAAATGGAAATCTTAGGACTGGAGTATAATAACTGAAAAATTCATTGAATGGGCTCAAAAGCAGATTAGAAATAGCAGAACAGAGAGTCTGTAAATGGATGAAGAAACTGGTGTGTTCATAAAATTAAATACTACTCAGAAACAAAAATAAACTCTTCATTCATCTGTCGATATGGATGAATTTTCAACCATTATCCTGAAAGTAAGAAATTAGACACAAAAGAGTACATATTGAATTATTTTATATAGATGTAATTCCCAAAAAAGGCAAAAGCAATCTATGGCCACAAAAACCAGGTTGGTGGTTGCCAGGGATTATAAGCGGAAGGATGACATTGTCTATAGTGGGACACAGGAAACTTACAGGGAGATAAAAATATTCTATATATTGATCTGTGTAGTGGTTACACAGCTGTATGCATTTGTCAAAACACTAAATGTTACACTTGAAATATGACATATTATTTCATGTACCTTATATCCAATAAAAATGTTTTAAAAAAGAAAGTGGATAAAAACATTTAGGTTCTAGATCTCATGGTATCCATAACACTTCTTTTAATGGTTATTAATTCTTTCTTTTAAATATGAAATACAAAAGAATAGAAGGAGAAGCAGAAGGTGTGGGAAGATAAAGCGGGTAATATGTAGTGATTAAAGTTTACTCTCCAAAATAAAGAGACATTACATCCCAGGTCCCGCGTTTACTAGCTCCGTGATTCTGAGGACCTTTCTGGGCCTCTGACTCCCTTCAGTAACATGGAGGATGTGGTGGCAGGAAGAAATAATCTCGAGAAGATTCACCTTTTCCGCAAGATGAAGATTAAGTACGATTATGTACATGAAGTTCGTAGGACATGTTAAAGGTTCAGTGATTTTAGCCAGAATTTTTATTTTTAACCATAAG
>NW_011889802.1:4005-4687 GCF_000151845.1 Pteropus vampyrus
TGACATTGTCTATAGTGGGACACAGGAAACTTACAGGGCGATAAAAATATTCTATGTATTGATCTGTGTAGTGGTTACACAGCTGTATGCATTTGCAAAACACTAAGTGTTACACTTGAAATATGACATTATTTCATGTACCTTATATCCAATAAAAATGTTTTAAAAAATAAAGTGGATAAAAACATTTAGGTTCTAGATCTCATGGTATCCGTAACGCTTCTTTTAATGGTTATTAATTCTTTCTTGTAAATATGAAATACAAAAGAATGGAAGGAGAAGCAGAAGGTGTGGGAAGATAAAGCGGGTAAAATGTAGTGATTAAAGTTTACTCTCCAAAATGAAGAGACATTACACCCCAGGTCCCGCGTTTACTAGCTCCGTGATTCTGAGGACCTTTCTGGGCCTCTGACTCCCTACAGTAACATGGAGGATGTGGTGGCAGGGAGAAATAATCTCGACAAGATTCACCTTTTCCACAAGATGAAGATTAAGTACGATTATGTACATGAAGTTCGTAGGACATGTTAAAGGTTTAGTGATTTTAGCCAGAATTTTTATTATTAATCGTAAGTGTTTATTTCAAAGTAGCCTAGGTCTCTAAATAAAATTGTGGGAAATGATCAACCTGATATGGTGGCTCCAGAATTATTTCTTTTAGTCAGACAGTGCGAGGAACCAG
>NW_011889802.1:8332-8811 GCF_000151845.1 Pteropus vampyrus
TTTTAACTTTAACGATGTTTATTCATGTGCTTTTACATAGTAGGTATAATTGTGAGGAAGCTGGTGAAAAGGGATGTTCTTATTTATAGTTTATCTTCCTAAGATTTGTCATAGATGCCGATACTATAAGCCCATATATGACCATTCTGTTCTCTTCAAGTTTCTTGTAGATACTCGAGAGAAAAAATGTAAATTCTGAAAATGACCCAGGTACTTGTCTTTTTTGTCTGAACAGTAGTAACTGCCCACCCCCCACCTCAAAAATATGATGCTGTGACTCTCTATCCTGAATGTCTGGGAGAGAGAAAGGGCTGTTACCAACTGTAGTTATTCAGACAGGATGCGAACTATTTTTCTTGGTACAGGAAGGAAGTTGGGAAAGACCTTGTCCTCCTAACAGAGATTCTTTCAAATGTAGATACAGAGCAAAACTTCAAATTGGTTAGTTCCATAACCTACCAGGAAGATGGAACAATTCT
>NW_011889802.1:8861-9238 GCF_000151845.1 Pteropus vampyrus
CACCCAACCAATTTCCTCTTCTGAGACTGCTGCATTGCCCAAGTCCAACAATTCTAGGTGGAGCTTTCCACAAAACTGAATAAGACAAGTCCCAGAGCTGGGGATATTTTCCCAGGCACAGAGGTGCCAGAATGAGTCTTCTCAGTATATTAAAGGCATTGATGGCCTCTGTCTTCCTTGGCGAGGACAGTTGATGACTGTGAGACTGAGGAGACAGTCTAGTATTCAGGGGAGGTAATGGGCATGGACAGAGAAGATGAACAATGGCCAACTGAGACAAACACTCCTGGAAAATTAGAAAGAAGACAGGGAAAGGAAGCAGATTTTGACTCCTTCTGCCTTGGCTGAAGCTTTACCTCCTGTTCCACAAGTTCTTG
>NW_011889802.1:9288-12457 GCF_000151845.1 Pteropus vampyrus
GGTGGAGCTTTCCACAAAACTGAATAAGACAAGTCCCAGGCTCGGAGCTGGGGATATTTTCCCAGGCACAGAGGTGCCAGAATGACTCTTCTCAGTATATTAAAGGCATTGATGGCCTCTGTCTTCCTTGATGAGGGAAGTTGCTGACCGTGAGACTGAGGAGACAGTCTAGTATTCAGGGGAGGTAATGGGCATGGACAGAGAATGTGAACAATGACAATTGAGACAAATACTCCTGGAAAATTAGAAAGAAGACAGGGAAAGGAAGCAGATTTTGACTCCTTCTGCCTTGGCTGAAGCTTTACCTCCTGTTCCACAAGTTCTTGGTTACTCCTTTACAAGTCAGCTCATGGGATCACTCCTGTGTTTTCTTTTGTCTTCAGGATCCAGCATATCTCAGAAGGTCATTCAATCCCAGCCAACAGCACCTAGGTGAGAGGGTAAGACTGTGGAATTGGCCTGTTCATATGACATCAAGTTGTACATAATGTATTGTATTGCTACAAAAGGCCTCTAGGGGTAAATCGATTCTCCTTATTTCTTAACGGAAAAATGCAGAAGCCAATGCAACACGGCACCCATATTCTGTGAACTTCCAGAAAGCAAATGAAACAATCAAGCTCATCATATCACTATCACAGGAAGAAGACTCTCAAACATATTTTTGTTGTTTCAGAGACCCCATTACAAAAATAAAAATAATAAAATAAAAGTAAATAAAAAAGATGAAAGAATCTGAAAAAGAACACAGAACTCAACGTGAGTCTCCTGTTTTCAGAAAAGACTTGCTTACAATCCTTACCCAGACATTTCTTAGTAGCTAGTAGTTGACCTGTGTAAGATAAGATCTAGAAAAGAAACTGTTGTCTTCATTCTATAAAGCACTCCCTCACAGCTACCATGGAAACCACACTGGAGCACGTCTAAAAGCCACACTCCTCAGATATCATCACATTTCTTCTCATGGAGTATGCCATAAAAAAGCAACATACAAAGGATGGTATTTTTAAATTACTCTTAAATATTCCAGATTTTATACCTGCTCAACTCAATCTTTGAGGGAAGATAGTTCTTTGAGGGAGATAGTTCCTGGACTCAATTTTAACATGTGTGTTAAGGCTGAGGAGGCTTCCCCCACACTCCGAACAGTTCTCCAGACACCAGCTGGGTATTCTATAATCCAACTCAATTCTGACATATCTACCTAGAGATAATAACATCAGGTCCACAGCCAAAGGGCTTAGTCCTAAAATCCTGTCAGACACCAGTCACAAACTCGGGGTGTTCTCCGTGCTTCTGACCCACCAGCTACAAATTGGAGGTTGCAAGAATGTCCTTCATCTCAGGATGCCAATCATCAGTCCAGGTCGCTACCTGAACTTCTGGCTGACTGGGCATAAATGAGAGGTTCCCATGACCCCTTACTTGGTACACTTAATTTTCTTTTTAAAAAAGGGATGGTGTTCAGTAGAAGTCAAAATACAGTAATTCAAGAAGCTAGATTTTCAGTGGCTCATGAAACAATAAGATTTTGTCGGAAAACTTTGATTTTTAAGTTAAAGGCAGTTTTAGTGTAGAACCTTCTATTGCAGGTCTTCTTGTTTCTGTTCCTCCAGGTGACATCACTGGACACCACCGCAAAAAGCATGTTAGGCTGAGTAAACCACCGTTCTAACTTGTGTTGTATTATTTTCTCTCAGTACTTTATCTCCATGGAGTTTTAACTTTAACGATGTTTATTCATGTGCTTTTACATAGTAGGTATAATTGTGAGGAAGCTGGTGAAAAGGGATGTTCTTATTTATAATTTATCTTCCTAAGATTTGTCATGGATGCCGATATTGTAAGTTCAGGGACTTCTGGATTGACAGGTCCATGACAAGTCGGGGGAAGAAAAAGATGACCATTCTGTTCTCTTCGAGTTTCTTGTAGATACTCGAGAGAAAAAATGTAAATTCTGAAAATGAATTTACATTTGAAATATGACAAATGTAAATTTGTGCCTGGGAAAATATCCCCAGCTCTGAGCCTGGGACTTGTCTTATTCAGTTTTGTGGTATTTGTCTTTTTTGTCTGAACAGTGGTAAGTGCCCCTCCTCCCCCGAAAACATATGGTGCTGTGACTCTCTATCCTGAATGTCTGGGAGAGAGAAATGGCTGTTACCAACTGTAGTTATTCAGACAGGATGAAAATTGTTTTTCTTGGTACAAGAAGGAAGTAGAGAAAGACCTTGTCCTCCTAACAGAGATTCTTTTAAATGTGGATACAGAGCAAAACTTCAAATCAATTAGTTCTATAACCTACCAGGAAGATGGAACAATTCTATTTTTAAATGTATCTCGGAACATAGCTTCAAAATATACCAAACATGAGTCAGTAGAATCAATTAGTGATATTAAAGTAGTAGAATTTGTTGATTTATAAAAAACAATAAACAAACATGCAATCATAGTTGTAGGTTTTAACACACATCTCTCAGTAGAAATATAGGAAAAATGTCACATGCAAAATGAATATTCTTTATCTAATTTACATATGCAAAACATCTTACCCCATAGCAACGGAATACATATTCTTTGCAAATGTGCTTGAAATATTTATCAAAGTTGACTGTTTTCTGGATAAGAAACATTAATTAATTAAAACAAGCTTTTATCAATTTCAAAAAATTTAAAATTATTCAGAATACAGTGTTTGATTATAGTAGTAAGCGAGAATTCAACAAGAAAAACATAATTAAACTTTGTTCCTGTAACTTGCTAGATATCATAGCCATTTTTCAAATGCATTGCTATAGAAAAATATCAAAGCAGTGGTGAAGACTGTGGTGGGGCAGATGTTTCATTCAGTCTTTGACTAGAGCAGAGTAACATTTTACATATGATCTTTACTTCCTGTCTGGGAGTGAAAACACCTGACAACCCCAAGAACTCTGCACTCAGGCACTCAGAGAAGGGCTGATCTCTGGGCTAAATTGAAACAAGACAAATTTCAACCAGAAGACTTTCTATCATGCTCTGTCCTGGCCTGCTGTGGGCACTCATGGTCTCCTTTAGCTTCAGTAAGTGTGGCCTTAAACATGGGCCTCAGCTTCCTCTTAGAGCTTAAGGATGGGACTAGGCAAGTTATAACTAGAAAGGGTATTAAGAGGGAAGAGGGGAGGGGAAA
>NW_011889802.1:13692-16681 GCF_000151845.1 Pteropus vampyrus
CACCGCAAAAAGCATGTTAGGCTGAGTAAACCACCGTTCTAACTTGTGTTGTATTATTTTCTCTCAGTACTTTATCTCCATGGAGTTTTAACTTTAACGATGTTTATTCATGTGCTTTTACATAGTAGGTATAATTGCGAGGAAGCTGGTGAAAAGGGATGTTCTTATTTATAATTTATCTTCCTAAGATTTGTCATGGATGCCGATATTGTAAGTTCAGGGACTTCTGGATTGACAGGTCCATGACAAGTCGGGGGAAGAAAAAGATGACCATTCTGTTCTCTTCGAGTTTCTTGTAGATACTCGAGAGAAAAAATGTAAATTCTGAAAATGAATTTACATTTGAAATATGACAAATGTAAATTTGTGCCTGGGAAAATATCCCCAGCTCTGAGCCTGGGACTTGTCTTATTCAGTTTTGTGGTATTTGTCTTTTTTGTCTGAACAGTGGTAAGTGCCCCTCCTCCCCCGAAAACATATGGTGCTGTGACTCTCTATCCTGAATGTCTGGGAGAGAGAAATGGCTGTTACCAACTGTAGTTATTCAGACAGGATGAAAATTGTTTTTCTTGGTACAAGAAGGAAGTAGAGAAAGACCTTGTCCTCCTAACAGAGATTCTTTTAAATGTGGATACAGAGCAAAACTTCAAATCAATTAGTTCTATAACCTACCAGGAAGATGGAACAATTCTATTTTTAAATGTATCTCGGAACATAGCTTCAAAATATACCAAACATGAGTCAGTAGAATCAATTAGTGATATTAAAGTAGTAGAATTTGTTGATTTATAAAAAACAATAAACAAACATGCAATCATAGTTGTAGGTTTTAACACACATCTCTCAGTAGAAATATAGGAAAAATGTCACATGCAAAATGAATATTCTTTATCTAATTTACATATGCAAAACATCTTACCCCATAGCAACGGAATACATATTCTTTGCAAATGTGCTTGAAATATTTATCAAAGTTGACTGTTTTCTGGATAAGAAACATTAATTAATTAAAACAAGCTTTTATCAATTTCAAAAAATTTAAAATTATTCAGAATACAGTGTTTGATTATAGTAGTAAGCGAGAATTCAACAAGAAAAACATAATTAAACTTTGTTCCTGTAACTTGCTAGATATCATAGCCATTTTTCAAATGCATTGCTATAGAAAAATATCAAAGCAGTGGTGAAGACTGTGGTGGGGCAGATGTTTCATTCAGTCTTTGACTAGAGCAGAGTAACATTTTACATATGATCTTTACTTCCTGTCTGGGAGTGAAAACACCTGACAACCCCAAGAACTCTGCACTCAGGCACTCAGAGAAGGGCTGATCTCTGGGCTAAATTGAAACAAGACAAATTTCAACCAGAAGACTTTCTATCATGCTCTGTCCTGGCCTGCTGTGGGCACTCATGGTCTCCTTTAGCTTCAGTAAGTGTGGCCTTAAACATGGGCCTCAGCTTCCTCTTAGAGCTTAAGGATGGGACTAGGCAAGTTATAACTAGAAAGGGTATTAAGAGGGAAGAGGGGAGGGGAAATGAAACTGTGTGATTCTTTTCTTTGTTCCTGTGTCCTAAATTACTCCATTCCTCATGACCCATCTGAGACGTTTCAGAGGATCACACCTGTTTTCTTTTTTAATAGGATTCAGCATGACTGAGAGAGTAACCCAAGCTGAGACTACAGTGACACGGCGGGAAGGAGAAGCTGTGACAATGGACTGCACCTATGAAACCACATCGAGTTATTATGGCTTATACTGGTACAAACAGCCTTCCAGTGGAGAGATGGTCTTCCTTATTAATCAGTACTCTTATAGCTCAAATTCAAAGCGGGATCGGTACTCTGTGAACTTGCAAACGGCAAAAAAATTCATCAGCCTCACCATCGATTCCTTGCAACTGGCAGACTCAGCAAAGTATTTCTGTGCTCTCGAGAACCACAGTAATAAAAATGATAGTAGAAGATTAACAAAAACCTTCAGCTCCATAAAGGCAGCCACCTGCTCAGAGGCTTCGGGAAAACCCATGAACCTCAGACAGGAAGGAGGCAGGCACTGTGTGTGATAGCATAGTTGAGACCTTCTAATATTAACTTCCTTTCAATAAAAATGCCCCAATGTGAGCTCAATGTATAAAACAGCATTGTCCCCTGAGATTTCCAGGTACTACGTTTGTATCTTAGGTTAAAATAAATCACCACGTGCCTTTCAAAATGTTCCTAAATAGTTAGATTGAATGAACTCATTTATTTCAGGAAAATCAGGAGTAGTTTTCTGATTTTCATCTTGAATTGTTGGATTTTCAGATCTGAACAGGTTTGAAACCGTTGTTTATCTTTTCCAATATTATGCCAATTTTAACAGTTCTTAAAAATATAAGTATGCATTTCACTTTTTGATATATTTACATATGTATGATTATATAAAATCTAATTTTATAAACACATAAGTTTATTTCTATGATTTTTTTTTACAGTCCAATATAAGATTTATTTTCACATCCAAAATACATTTGGACTCTGTTTATTGGGCAATTGTAGGAATGACACTGACAAATGCCCACAGTCCATAACGGCTGAAAGGTTTGACAACTTTAAGTGCCTTAGGTCCCAGTACAGCTAACTAATGCATAAAGCCTCCCATTTCAGCCAGAGAAGGAGAGTCTCAATCCTACCCTAGACCTGTTTGTTGTTGAAGGAGAAAGATCTGGGTGCAGTGATGTAGCTGAATGAGTTAGATGACCATCAGTCCAGCCAGCACTGACGTCAGCAAGAGGGTCCAAGTCTTCTGGGTCATCCTACTGTCATGAGCAATGTGGTCATGGCCAGACTGGCTCACAACATGTTTTCAATCCATAAATATAGGACTCTTACTGGTATCAAATAGATTAGGAGACAAGTAATTTATTTGAAAGTTCTATATGGTTAAAAGCAGCTTGGACTGAAATAAACTATTATCATTAGAGATTCAACACAATTCTTTGATCTAAA
>NW_011889803.1:0-1390 GCF_000151845.1 Pteropus vampyrus
TCCTGTTCAGAGCCTGTCATATATCTCGTAATATATATCACTGAACACTCTGAAAGCAGGGGGCCCAAATCTTCAGACACTGTAATCATCCAAGGTACATACCTTGATATAAATATGCATAATAGTTACGCTTCGGAATATTCTATAATATCATAGAAACCAAGTCAGTGACCCAAATCCAGCCCAAGTCAGAGTGACTAAAAGTCATCATGGACTACCTTGCAGCCTTGACAAGTTGAGTTTCAGCAGAGAAGAGAATGGATCACAAAGCAACCCCTGCCACAACTGGCACCTTACTGACGTTTCTGCAGCCATGGCCAGGAAATCAATGGGCTGCGAGCACTGAATTATCCTCTTACCCTAGAAGGCCGAGCTGTAGGATGTTAGCAGAATGACTTGTAGGAAATACACCATTCCTGGCTGCTTCTCTTTCTGCTTTGGCAATGGAGGGGCTGCCTTGAGTTCAAGGTTGTGGGAGCCCTTCATAAAAAGCACTGTGTTCACCATGGAGCCATCTATTTAGCCGACTGTGCCTCTCACTGTGTGGCTGTGCAACATTAAATGTGCCAAAGTTGAAACAAATTGAAAAAGATAAGCCAAATCAATTTTAACGGGTAGAAATTCTAAGCTTTTTGACAATATATAACAGGTAGGGGCACGGTGCTTAAGGAAGAAAGAAGAGGACATAAGTTTGGGAGATGGAGAGGAAAAATGAGTTTGGGGAGTGTAAGCAGGGCTTGGCAGGCCCGCCTTGAACAATCGTGTGGTTCGTGCACTGAACAAAGTGCTTAGTCCTTGGGGTGTGGTAAGAACACTGAAATCTAGCCCACATTCTCACCAATGTGCAGCACTCCACCCCCGTGCTGTGTCTGCAGAGGGGGTGCTTCCTTCTGAGCCCTTTTCATACAAACATTTTTTCTGGGGTGAGGTTGCAGCATTTTAAGTTCATTCTCTCGGAGACGGTACCTTTTTACTCTGAAAAACTGCCTATTCCTAATTCACCCCAGAGAGGAACTCTCCATTTCCTAAAATCTCCACCTGCTGGGAGCCTTTCCTCCTCACGGTGAAGCCAGCATTCTATTCATCCAACCTGACAGCCTAGAAGACTTTCCCCTAATACATACATAGATGCTCTAAGTTGCTGGTGACCTAGAGTTTGTGGTACCAAAGGCAAATTTCTGATACAGAACAGCTAAGTCACTTTGTCATGAACCACATTAGTTAATAAAATGAGGTTTTTCTGGGTCACCTCAGTGTTCTGACGCCTTCCAGTGTCCCGGCCACCGTCACCCCTTCCCCAGGGTACTGTGACTCTAGAATCAGTGTCTCACACAGCTGGGGCCCTAAAGCACCTTCTCCAGCTCTACTTGCACCATATTTGTTGTTGAAT
>NW_011889803.1:1955-2486 GCF_000151845.1 Pteropus vampyrus
TTATATCTTGAGAATATGTTCTTATTTTCCACAACAAGATTAGCCCCCAGAACTGAAAACACACTTCCACAGTGCCTTTTATAGCCAAGGACTACCTGCGGTAGGAAGACAAGGTGGAGAAATTTCCAACTCTGGGTAGAGAAACTTAGCCACAGAGAGGAAGGCTGGCAGGGTGCTTCCTCTGTCCATTGGGGGCTGTCCTCACCCAGGTCCTCCAGCCCTAGACCATGACCGCATGGTAATTCTGCTGTAGTGAGAACTGCCATGTTACATGTAGTCCCAGACACTCTAACCTAGGAGCTTCTGCTGGAACCTGTCCTTGCTGCTGTAGCCGTCTCTGTCGGTGCCCCGCAACCACCCCTGCCCCCACCCCTGGTGCCCCTCCCCCACCCCTTGTGCCTCACCACTGCAGTGCTAGCAGAGCCACTTCCATCTGCCTGAGGACTTTCCTCAGCAGCCAGAGCCCGCTCTGCCCGCTCAGGTTAGCTGTGAGAGCCAGAGGATCTGTGTCCTGGGAAGCAGTGACTGATA
>NW_011889803.1:3017-7474 GCF_000151845.1 Pteropus vampyrus
TCTCGAGACTTTTTCCAATGGCTGCTCTTTCCAGCCCACTGATGTCCATGTACGAATCTGTCACAAAAGACAGACATTTCTGTCTCATCAGTGCTTTTCAGTAACACTCTTCAGGCTTGAAAAACTTGAGGACCTTAAGGAAAATCCAGACCATGGAACACTTCTTAATTAGAAAGAAGTTTATCTTCACATTTGTCTGTTTCCTCATGGCTCCCCTTTCATCCTTTCAGTGACATATGTTGCTTCTTCCCTCACACTCTCACCCTAGCATTCAGTTCCATTGTTTGTCTAATTACACATACAATTAATTCATACTACAGAACCATTTCTAGAGGACTTTGGATTTTGTAAGATGAAACATCAAAGACCGGAACCTATTTGGAAACCTATAATTTCCCAGGTAAGTTTCATTTATGTACACATTCATTCTACAAACATTTCCTTAATATTTACTCTGTGCCAGGCATTGTTTAAGGTATTGGTGATTTACTAATTCCTCTTTGAGAAGTTTATAATATAGGGAGTTAGACATTAATAAAGAACTCAATGCTTCCATCATAACCATTGCTATAAATTAGAGAAATCAAGTTTAAAAACCTCAGCAAAATGAAATACCTTTAATGATTTTCTGGACAAACACAATCACCATTTTCAGATGTATGTTATCAGCATACATATAGGGGAAGAGGCTATTGAACCAAATAATTTTTATTAAAAAGATTTAAAAGAAAAACAAAATATGTTAAAATTTGAATTATTAACATTTGCACTTCTTTTAAACCGTACTGTGGTAATTATTCAGACTCACTTGCTATATTTAATTGATTTCCACACTCACCTTCATGACTTCTGCTATGTACTTCTACTTAATTTTTTCTTCATTCAGCTCTTTATTTTGTTAAAAATTGTTGGGGGTGACATTGATCAACAAAATTCAATAAGTTTCAAGTGTATATTTTGACAGTATATTGTACATATAGTGCATTGTGTGTTCACCACCCACAGTTGGATTTCTTTTTTCACCACATATTTGACCCCTTTACTCCATCTATTCTTCCTTCCCTATGGTAGCCACTAGTCCACAGTCCATGTCCATGGGTCTCTGTTTGTTCTGTTCATTTGTTGATTTTAGGTTTATATCCCACATATAAGTGATATCATGTGATTTTCAACTTTTTCTGTCTAGCTTATTTTGCTTAACATAATTCTCTCAGAATTCATCCATGTTGTCACAAATGGCAGTATTTCATCTCTTCTTATGGTTGAGTAACATTCCATTGTATATCTGTACCACAGCTTCTTTATCCAATCATCTATCGTTGGACACTTCAGTTGCTTCCATGTCCTGGCCACTGTGAATAATGCTGCTATAAACATTGGTGTGCATACATCTTTTTGGATAAATATTTTTGAGTCTTTTGGGTAAATATCCAGTAGAGGGATTGCTGGATCATATGATAGATCAATTCTTAGCTTTTGAAGAAACTCCATACTGTTTTCCATAGTGATTGTACCAATTTTCAGTCCCAACAGCAGTATATGAGGATTCCTTTTTCCTCACAACCCCTGCAACACTTGTTATTACTTGTTCTGTTGATTATAGCTATTCTAACAGGTGTGAGATTTTATCTCATTGTGGTTTTGATTTGCATTTCCCTCATAGCTACTAAAGTTGAGCATCCTTTCATATGTTTGTTGGCCATTTGTATGTCTTCTTGGGAGAAGTGTCTGTTTAGGTCCTCTGCCAATTTTTCAATTGGATCATTTGCTTTTTTGTTGTTATTGAGTTGTATGAGTTCTTTGTATATTTTGGATATTAGGCCCTTATTGGAGGTGGTGCTTGCAAATATATTTTACTATTCGGATGCTTGTCTCTTTACCTTGTTGATGGTTTCTTTTGCTCTTCAGAAGCTTTTTAGTTTGATATAGTCCCATTCATTCATTTTTGCTTTTACTTCCCTTGCCTTTGAGGTCAAATTAATAAATTCTTCTTTAAGTCCAAGGTCCTTGAGTTTAGTTCCAATGATTACATCTATGCATTTTATTGTTTCAGGTCTTATATTCAGGTTTTTATTTCATTTTGAGTTAATTTTGGTGTGTGGTGGTAGACAACAGTCTAGTTTCATTCTTTCGCAGGTGGCTTTCCAGTTTTCCCAGCACCATTTATTTAAGAGGCTTTCCTTTCTCTATTGTATGTTTCTGGCTTTTTTTTGTCAAAAAATTATTTGCCCATATAAGTAGGAGTTTATTTCTGGACTCTGAATTCTATTCCACTGGTCTGTGTGTCTGTTTTTCTGTCAATACCATGCCGTTTTGATTATTATCACTTTGTAGTATAATTTGAAGTCAGGCAGAGTGATACCTCCAGCCTTGTTCTTTTTTCTCAAGATGGCTATGGCGATTCAGGGTCTTTTGTATTTTTCATACAAATCTGATGATTTTTTGTTCTATTTCTTTAAAAATGCCAATGAGATTTTGATGGAGGTTGCATTAAATCTGTGTAATGCTTTAGGTAATATGGTCATTTTAACTATGTTGATTCATCCAATTCATGAACATGGACTATCTTTCCATTCTTTGTATCTTCTTCAATTTCTTTTAATAAGGTCTTGTAGTTTTGATCATACAGGTCCTTCACATGTTTCATTAGATTTATTCCTAGGTATTTTGTTGCAATTGCAAAAGGAATTGTTTTTTCCATTTCTTTTTCTGACAGTTAATTATTAGAGTATAGGAATGCTATGGATTTTTGAATACTGATTTGTATCCAGCAACTTTACTGTATTTGCTTATTATTTCTAGTAGTGTTCCTGTGGTACCTTTAAGTTTTTCTATATAGAGAATCATGTCATCTACAAATAGTGACAGTTTGACTTCTTCATTTTCTATTCAGTTGCCTTTTATATCTTTCTCTTGCCTGATTGCACTCGCTAGGACTGTCAATGCTATATTGAATAACAGTGGTGATAGTGGACAGCCTCGTCTTGTTCCTAATCTTAGAGGAAAGGTTTTTAGTTTTTCACCATTAAGTATAATGTTGGCTGAGGGTTTGTCGTATATGGCCTTTATTATGTTAAGGTATTTTCCTTCTATACCTATTTTATTAAGTGTTTTGATCATAAATGGATGCCGTATCTTATCAAAGGCTTTTTCTGCATCTATCGATATGGTCATATGATTCTTATTCTTTTTTGTTTGTTTGTTTTTGTGGTGTATCACATAAATTGATTTGCATATGTCAAACCATCTCTGTGCCCCTGAGATGAATCCCACTTGGTCATGGTGTATAATCTTTTTAATATACTTTTGTATTTGGTTCACTAGTGTCTTATTTAGGATTTTTGCAACTGTGCTCATGAGAGATATAGGTTTGTAGTTTTCTTTTTTTGTGTTATCTTTATCAGGTTTTGGTATCAAGGTAATATTGGCCTCATATAATGAGTTGGGAAGTGTTGCTTCCTCTTCAATTTTTGGGAAGAGTTTGAGGAGACTAGATATTAAATCTTCTCTGAATATTTGGTAGAATTAAGTTGTGAAGATATCTGGTCCTGTATTTTACTTTTTGATATGTTTTTGATGATTGTTTCAATTTCCATACTGCTGATCGGTCTATTTAGATTTTCCAGTTCTTCTTGATTCAGTCTAGGAAGGTTGTATTTTTCTAAGTACTGGTCCATTTCTTCTAGGTTATTAAATTTGGTATTATATACTTTTTCATTGTGTTCTTGTATGATCATTTATGTTTCTGTGGTATCTGTTGTAACTTCTCTTTCATTCCTGATTTTGTTTATTTGTGTCCTTTCTCCTTTTTCTTTAGTGAGTCTAGCCAGGAGTTTGTCAATTTTATTAACCTTCTCAAAGAACCAGCTCTTTGTTTCATTTACATTTTCTATCTTTTTTTAATTTTTTTCTCAATTTCATTTAATTCTGCTCTAATATAGGTTATTTCTTCTGTTCATTTTAGGCTTCATTTGTTCTTTTTCTATTTTTTAAGATGAAGTGTTAGGTTATTTATTTGGGCTCATTCTCGTTTTTTTAGATAGGCCTGTAATGATATGAACTTTCCTCTTATGACCATTTTTGCCATGTCTCAAAAGTTTTGATATGTTGTACTAGCGTTGTCATTTGTTTCGATGTATCTCTTGATCTCTCTTTTTATTTCTTCTCTGATCCAGTTATTCTTCAGTAGCATGTTGTTTAATTTTCATGTATTTGTGGTTCTTCTTGCTTTCTTTTTACAGTTGACCTCTAGTATCAAAGCATTATGATCAGAGAATATGGTTGGTATGATTTCAACCCTCTTATATTTGTTGAGGCAGCTGTTTTAGGATGGAAAGCTCTGTAAATGTCAATTATGTCCAGTTGGTCTAATGTGTCATTTAAGGATGTTATTTCTTTATTGATTTTCTGTTTGGATGATCTGTCCATATCTGACAGTGGGGCATTTAGGTTCCCTA
>NW_011889803.1:7899-72305 GCF_000151845.1 Pteropus vampyrus
TATTTTGAAGTCTATTTCATCCGATATTAGTAATGGTACTTCCACTTTTCTCTGAATGCCATTTGTTTGAAATATCATTTTCCACCTTTTCACTTTGAGTCTACATTTGTCTTTGGAACTGAAATGTGTCTTCTAGAGGCAGCATATGGTTTGGTTTGGTTATTGATCCAATTTGTTTCTCTGTGCCTTTTTATTGGTGAGTTCAGTCCATTTACATTTTGGGTGATTATTGAAACATGAGGTTTTCCTTTAGATACTTTATCTTTTGCTTTCTGGCAGCTCATTGTTTCCATTGTTTCTTTGTCCTTGTGTTTCTCTCTCATTTTTTTTTTTAATTTTGGTTGGATTTTGCGGATTTTCCCTCTGTTCCTTCTTGTTTTATGTTATGTACTTCAGTTCTAGATATTTGGCGTGTGGTTACCATTAAGGATATGTAAAAGATAGTTATATATATACAGTAGTCCTTTTTTTTTTTTTGCATGTGCCTTATCTCCATTCTCCTTTGTGAATGTGGATCTTTGAATCCTCCTCTTTTGTCATTGTTGTCTCAATTTGTCTCTATATGCTGAGCATTTATTTCTATCTTGCAATAGCAATTCTCTTCTTATTATTTAAGCTAATAATACCCTGTTCTTAATAAAGATTGCACTACTCTGCTTCTGCCTGCCTGCTAGTAATTATTACCTTACTCATAATTATTTATTTATTTATTTATTTATTTATTTATTTTTTGTCATTTTGTTTCAGGTGAGTTGACTCCTTTCAGTATTTCCTGTAGTGCAGGCCTTGTAGTGGAGAATTCCCTCAATTTTTGTATGTCTGAAAAGGTCTTTATTTCTCCTTCATATCAAGAGGAGAGCTTTGCTGGATACATTATTCTTGGCTGGTATCTCGGCTGATAATTCCTTTCATTTAATAGTTTGAATATTTGATTCTGCTCCTTTCTTGCTTGTATGCTTTGTACTGAGAAGTCCAAAGATAGTCTAATGGGTTTTCTTTTATAGGTTACTGTCTTCTTTTCCCTGACTGCCTTCAGAATTCTTTCTTTGTCATTAATTTTTGATAATTTTAATATAACATGTCTTGGAAAAGGCCTTTTAGGTTGAGATAATTGATTATTTGTTAGCTTCTTTGATTCGAAGCTCCAGTTCATTTCTTATATTTGCGAAATTCTCTCAACTATTTGTCTGAATATGCTCTCTGATCCTTTCTCTTTTTCTTCTCCGTCTAGATTACCCATTATTTTTATGTTGCCTTTCCTGATGGTATCGGCTAGTTCTTGTATTTCTCTTTCATCATTTTTCATTCTTTGGCCTCTCTCTTCTTCCTTCTGAATTATTTCTAGATTTCTGTCTTCAATATCACTGATTCTTTCCTCCATCGAGTCAGCTCAGTTTGTAAACTTGCTATTTCACTCTTCTCTTTTAGTGTATTCTTCATCTCCAGAGGTTCTATTTGGTTCTTTTTTAGGGTTTCAATCTCCTTGCTAAAAACAAACAAACAAACAAACAAACAAACAAAAAACAAATACATACACACACACACGCGCAAAACTCATTCTGCTGGTCTATTTTTTCTCAGATCTTGGAATTGTTGATCTGTGTTATTTTGCATCTCATTGAGTTTTTTCAGAAGTGGAGTCCTGAATTCTCTGTCATTTAAATTGCATATTTCTATGTTTTTAAGCTTATTTTCTGGAGACTTCTTCTTTCTGTGATGCCTTTTCACCCTGGTTGTTCATGTATTTGATGTAGTATTTCTCTGCCTGGGCATTAATGGTTGTGTATTATGCTTTTTTTTTTTTCCCCTAGAATGAAGATTTATTAAATAGAGGTGTCTCTTTAGCCTAAGAATGTGTTTCCCCTTCGATTTCCAGTAGGTGGCAACCAAGCCTCTTGGATACCTGCTATGAGACTAATAATGCCTTTTTTTCTGAAAAAATATTCAAGTCGCCATCACTACCCTTGGTCCCAGCCCCTGTCAGTGATACCAATAGTAGATATTTGTTTCAGTGGCGTTTGCTCAAATTCCCCTGGGGTCCGGTGGTGCTAGGTCTGGAAGGACATAGAGTAGAGAAAGAGCATGCTCTGGGTTGGTGGGTGGGGGTTGCAGCTAGTCTCCATGTCTCAGTCTCACACTTTACAACCACGGCTGCTAAGGCCCAATGGTTGCCCCTTCATACTTAATTCCCACTGAGTGAGTGATCTGCACATAAGAGCTTCTATATCTCAGAACCGTGGGAATCTGGGAAGTAGATTGGGAGGAACAATCCGCCCTGATCCCTGGGTTCCACTGAGTGGACCTCATAGATCCCTCAGGCAGGGCTGTTTTGGGGACCGGCTGCAATTTCTCTTCTCCCCCTCCTCCTGCAGGGAGCTCTGCCTGTGTTAGGCAGCTTCTTTGTTCCTTCCAATCTACTTCCCAGATTCATATATAATTGAATTGAATTCTGTGGTTTTCACATCTAAGTAGAATTATTGAGTCACACACAGCCTTTTCCCCTTAACATTTTATGCTGTTCCTTTGTAGTCTGTTATGCTGTGACACTCAGGAGAAGCCTGATTTTGTACCTTTGTGGAAAATATTTTCTTTCTTCCCTGAAAATCTGTAGAATTATTTATCTATAAAATTCAAAATGTCAGCCATTTACATTCAGGTATTGGATACTTTTTGTTAGTTTTGTTTTGACCATGACAAGACCTTTTCACCTGAAAACTAAAGTTTTTCTTTAGCTCAAGAAAACTTTATTCTCTTCTCTAAATATTGCTTTCTTCTACTTGTTCAGGAATTTTCTTTCAAGCATATCTGTAATCCACATATTGGATCTCCAGTCTCTGTCTTTAATATCTATCTGTTTTTCTTAGGCTGCTACTGTACAGCTTTTAGGATAAAAGTGGCTTATACTTAATAGTCACATGAATACTGTAAAGATAGAACCATGGTACATCACTACTCAGTGAAATTTCTTGCCTTTCTTCATGATTTTTTAAGTTTTTTTTTTCCCCCAATGGATAAACGATATTCTCAAAAGTATTCCAAGTACAGTTTATGTCCTGGGAAAAGCCTGAGGAGCCATCAGCAGTTAATGTGATTTGATGGGCAGCCATCTTCCCCTGCCTTCTAATGCTTGATCCCAGCAAAATTATGCAAGTCATTAAAAAAGCAAAGTTGTACAATCTTCTTATTTCCTAGAACTGTGAGGGCACCAACCATGTTTCTTTTGATATAAAACTTCTAAGTTGCCTCTAATGGAGATGACCACTTATAAAGCCACTGCAGGAATTAAAAAGTTAATACAAGTGGAATGTTTAGGACAGAGCCTGAGGCCTGATCAGTGCTCTGCATTCCCAGAGACTGGGTTCTCCACCCTCCCCTGATGGCAAACTTCATGGGGATCCCTTGATGAGTGTGAAGCAAGGGAAATCAGGCATGCTTCACAGAGGTAATGGACATTAGGTTAAGATCCAATCCACCTGGGCCTCATCCCCACTAAGTTACTTACTGGCTTTATGGCCCTGAGGAATTTCATTCACTTGCTTGGGCTCTTCATGTCTGGAGGTTACAGGTGGATCTCCTCCACAAACCAGAGTTTTTATTCTTGAGTTCCTGTGGTTCCACACTCCCAGCCATGAGGACTCCCTATTCTGAAGTTCACTACCTTGACCCCATCCAGGCAGATGAGCAGTGGCTCTTCCAATCAGCACAGAAAGAAAGCCCTGTTAAAGCCTTGACCACTTGGGTCATGAACTACCTGAGTGGTGCAGCACCCAGATGTCAGCCCCATAGTCAAGGTGTGTGCAGAGGCACAGTAGTGGAACAGGTCTTATTGCATGCAGGCTTGCATAGCATCCAGGCCTGGCATTGGTGCAAGAACCCAGGAGCCACTGGACTGCTACAGGGACACAGCAGTACACCCACCTCATCTAGGCCTTTCCTCATACTTTTAAAAAATTAATAGGCTTTATTCTTTTGAACAATTTGAGGTTCACAGGTAAATTGAACAGAAAGTAGAATTCCCATATACTCACTTCACACATTCCCTAGATTCCCTTATTATTAGCATCACATGTTAATGTGGTGCAATTGTTAAAAATGATGGGCCAAATATTGATACATTATTAGCTAAATCTATAGTTTACATTAGCATTCATTCTGTGTGTTGCAATTTCTTGGGGTTTTGACAAATGTATAATGACATGTATCTGCCATTATAGTATCTTACAGAGTAGTTTCACTGCTCTAAAAGTCTTCTATGATCTGCCTATTCATTCCCCCATACCCTGCCCCTGGCTGTACTTTTTACCGTCTCCATAGTTTTGTCTTTTCCACAATGTCATATCATTGAAACATGTAGTATGGAGCATTTCAGATTTTTTTTTTACTTAGTAATATGCATTTCAGATTCCTCCATGGCTTTTCATGTCTTGATAGCTCACTATCTTTTATTGCTGAATAATATTCCATTGTAAGGATGTACTACAGTTTGTTTATACATTCATTTGTTGAAGGACATCTTGATTACTTCCAAGTTTTGGCATTTATGAATAGAGCTTCCACAAACATTCATGTGCAGGTTTTCGCGTGGTTTTGCATTTTCAAGTTATTTGGATAAATACAAAGAAACGACAATTGATGAATCATATGGTAAGAGTATGTTTAGTTTTGTAAGAAACTGCCAAATCTGTCTTCTATAGTGCTTATACTCTTTTGCATTCCCACAGCAATGAATGAGAGTTTCTGTCACTCCACATCCTTTCTAGGAGTTGATGTCAATATTCTGCATTTTAGCCATTTTGATGGATATGAAGTGATACCACATTATTATTTTAGTTGGTATTTCTCTAATAACTAATGATGATGAACATCATATCATGTGTTTATTTGCCATCTGTATATCTTCTTTGGTGAAGTGTCTGTTCAGATCTTTTACCTATTTTTAATTTTTTTGTTTTCTTATTGATGAATTTTAAGAATTCTTTGTATATTTTGGATACAAGTCCCTTATCACATATATGCTTTGCAAATATTTTCTCCCACTATGTGGCTTGTCTTCTCATTCTCTTAGCAGTGGCTTTTTAAAAGCAGCTTTGTTTAGGTATAATTGATATACAAAGAACTGCACAGATATAACATATATAATTTGATGAGTTTGGATATATGAAAACACCCCTGATACCATCACCACAGTCAAGGTATTACACATATCCAACATCTCCCAAAGTTTCTTTGTGTCACTATTTTTTTTTCTTTTTTGCTGATTGGAACACGCAGCATGAGACCTACTCTCTTAACAAATGCCGAATATTGTATTGTTAACTATAAGCACTAGTTTTAGATATATTAGATAAAGAAAGTTCTAGGGATCTGTTGTATATCTTACAATCTTTTGCAAGCAGAAGTTTAAAACAATTTTTTTGCTCTTAAATTATTTCATACTATAATGGAAAATAAGACATAATTAAAATGTTAATAGAAGAAAAAATCTGTGAGAACTAGAAAATTATGAGGATTTTTAGTATCTCACACTTTCCTTTTTTTCTAAATTTGCTTTTATCTTTTTTCGAAGATTGTCACATTGACTCATCAAAAGTAAAAGTGTATATTTCAAGATGTAGAAGGGAAGGATTTAATTTATTCATTGTGGTAAAATATACATAACATAAAATTTACCATTTTAACAATTTTAAGTGTACAGTTCAGTGACATTAAGTACATTCACATTGTTGTACCACCATAGATTTTAATTTTAATGAAGCCCACCTTTTCACGTTTTTCTTTTATGGATCATGTTTTTGGTGTTGTATCTCCAACATCATCACCAAACCCAAAGTCACCTTGATTTTCTCTTATGTTATCTACTAGGAGTTTTATAGCTTTCCATTTTACACTTAGCCCTATCATCCATTTTGAGTTAAGTTTTATGAAAGGTATAAGGTGTTTGTCTGAATTCATGTTTTCACATATGACTGTCCAGTTTTTCCAGTAGGATTTGTTGAAAAGATTATGCTTTCTTAATTGAATAGCCTTTGCACCTTTGTCCAAGATTGGTTGACTATATGTGTATGGGTCTATTTCTGAGCTCTCCATTCTGTTCCACTGATCTGTCAATTTTTCCAGTACCACATTATCTTAATTACAGTAGCTTTATAGTAAGTCTTGAAGTTGGTGATGTCAGTCATCTGACTTTGTTCTTCAATATTGTGTTAGCTATTCTGAGTCTTTTGCCTTTCTGTAGACTGTAGAATCAGGTTCTCGATATCCACAAAATAAATTTTTGGACTAGTGAAGAGGTGGAAGCAACCCAAATATACATTAATAGATGAATGATTTCTTTTTAAAAATGGTATAAACATACAATAGAATACTCTGCAGCCTTAAAAAGGAAGGAAATCCTGTCACATGCTATAACAAAATGAACATTTAGGGCATTAAACTAAATGAAATAAGCCAGTCATAGAATAACAAATACTGAATGATTCCAGTTATATGAGGTATCTAAAGTAGTCAAATTCATAGATATAGTAAATAGAATGGTGAATACCTCATATATTGACAATACTGAGTGTTCTTGTGAATGTACACAGAATACTTTTCTATTTACTTAGATCTCTGATTACTTTAATCAGAGATTCATAGTTTTCCTCATATAGGTCTGGTACACATTTTGTTAAATTTATACCTAAGCATCTATCTTTATTTGGTGCTGATATAAATGATATTGCGTTTTTAATTTCAAATTCCAATTGTTAGTTGTTGGTATTTAGGAAAGCAATTGAGTCGTGTATTAATTTTGTATCTTGAAACCTTACTATAATGACTTAATCATTCCAGGAGTTTTTGCTGTTGTTGATTCTTTAGGATTTTTTCATAGAAAATTATGTCATTTGCAAAGACAGATTTATTTCTTCCTTCCAAATTTGTATACTCTTCTGATGTTCTTTTCTAACATAAGAATGCCTTTTCATGTCTTATTCTAGCATTAACTATGACTTCCAGTACAATGATGAATAGGGGTGGTAAAAGCGGACACTCTTGCCTTGTTCTTGATCTTAAGTGGGAAAATATCTTGTTTTTCACCATTAAGTGTCATGTTACTGGTAGGTTTTTGTAGATGACATATTTAAAACAGAGGCAGTTCTCTTCTATTAGTTTTCTAAGAGTTTTTATCATAAATGAGTGATAAATTTTGTTTAACACTTTTTCTGTTAGTGGGGGTTCAGAACAAGCCACCCCAAGATGTGTCTCCGTGGTATGTAGATTACTTTGAGCTAAAGCCAACTTTAGTTTCAGGCTCGATAAAAACTTTTGCCTCTTCTTTTAACTACCTAGAAGAATTTGAAGCAGAGGCCTTGACCATAAGGAATTATCAGAGCTATCTTCTTTTGACCTATCTACAGGACAGGACAGGGCAAACTTCCATTTACAAAACGTCTGTTCTTATCATCCTGCAATGACCCTTTGAAGCCTCCAAGGTGCCATTACCTCATCCCTAGCTCAGGGTGTCTTATATACCTCAATCTCCCTTTATATCTCTGAACCTCTCATGCATGTGGGATCTCTGACTTTCTTATGTATGCAGTGTTCCCATACATTTGCTTGCATTAAATTTGATTATTTTTCTTGCTAATCTGTCTCATGTATATTTGATTATTAGAGCAACCAGAAGAACCTTGAAAGTAGAAGGTTTGTTCTACGACCCCCAGCATCTATTGATGTGATTATATATATTTTTAGTCGGTTGATGTGATGAATTGTATTACTTGATTATCAAATATTGAACTAATTTGTATACCAAGAATAAGTTACACATGGTCATGGTGTATAACTCTTTATACATTGTTAGATTTGATTTGCTCATATTTTGTTGAGAAAATTTACATCTACATTTATGAGAGATATTGGTCTACAGTTTTTCCTTTCTTGTAATATCTTTTTCTGCTTTTGGTATTAGGGGTTCAGAATAAGTTAGGAGGCATTTCCTTTTTCTCTTTTCTGAAAGGGGTTTTAGAGAATGGGTATAATTTCTTTCTTAAATGTTTATTAGAATTCACTGGTGAAACCATTTGGGCCTGGTGCTTTCTGTTTTAGAAGGTTATTAATTATTGATTCAATTTCTTAGATATATACAAGACTTCAGAATATATGTTTCGCTTGTGTGAGTTTTGGTGGATTGTGTCTTTCAAAGAATTTGTCCATCTCACCTAGGCTATCAATTTTTGGTCATAGAGTTGTTTACAATATGTTTAATTATCTTTTTAATATCCATGGGATCAGTAATGATGTCCTCTCTTTCATTTCTAATATTAGGAATTTGTGTTATCTCTTCTTAGTTAATCTGGCTAGAAGTTTATTCATTTTTTTGATATTTTCAAAGAATACACTTTTTGTTTAATTGATTCTCTTTACCGATTTACTACTTTAATTTTCATTGATTTCAGCCCTAATTTTATTATTTTTTCTGCTTACTTTGGATTTGATTTTCTCTTTTTTTAAAAGTTTATTAAGATGGAATCTAACATTATTAATTTCATCTTTTTTCTTATATACGCATTCAGTGCTATAAATTTCTCTCTAAGCATTGCTTTCACTGTATCCCACAAATTTTGATAAGTTGAATTTACATTTGCTTTAGTTGAAATGTTATTTCTCTTGAGACTTTTTCTTTGACTCATATGTAATTTAGAAGTATGTTGTTTAGTCTCCAAGTATTCTGGGTGTATCTTAGTCCATTTAGGCAGCTATAACAGAATACCAGGACTGGGGTGCTTATAAAAAACTACTCTTGGGGGCAGTTTATCCACTTATTCTTTAAGGACCTGACTTCTAGTATAGATTCACGACACCACATGATGCAACACTGGGTGAGGAATACTGAGCCTCTAATGCCCTACTTCAGGGGGATCAGTGAATGGCAATTGGTAATATAAAGAACGATATTAGTATAGGAGATATTAGCAAAGAAATGTTTTTCAGCTGTAAGATTTTTTTTTATTTAGTAGTTGCCTACTTCAGCAGTCTCCAACCTTTTTGGCACCAGGGATTGGTGCTTCTATGAGAATCTAATGCCTAATAATCTGAGGTGAAGCTGAGGTGGTGATGCTAGCACTGGAAAGCAGCTGCAGATACGGATGAAGTTTGCTCACTCACCCACCACTCACACCTTGCTGTGCAGCCTCGTTCCTCGTAACAGGCCATGGACTGGTACTGGTCCGCGGCCAGAGGGGAAGGATTGGGGACCGCTGGCCTACTTCACTGCTCATGTGGTAGACCCAGTTTTGGCCCTTTGGCATCCTGTTAAGAGTGTTGCCTTCATGTATCCCAATGGCAACACAGCAGGTGTAGGACCCACTGACAGGTGAGGAGACACAAAGTAGGTTATTTCTACCATCTTCATATCTCCTGTTAGCACAAGCCTCTTACTAATACTCGTGCCAGTATATCTGAATACCTGTGCTTCACTTTGCTAGTGAAAAACCTTCTGACCAATTATGTAAATGTTTTGTTTAAATGAAGATTATATAAAAAGCAAAATACATCTTTGCCAATAATTTCAACAAATAAATATTGGATTAGACATGATGTTTATAAAGTCTGTGTCATATGCTTGCATCTTCCCTGCCTGCCCCAATATAGTCTCCATTTTGCATATCTCAGAACTCCCTATTTTCTTTCTTGATAGAAAGTTATAGACTAGTAATATGCGTGCTTTTAAAAACCTTATAATATTATGTGTGTTATGTAGACAATAAGACTGTAGAAATTTTGCTTAAAATTGGACAAGCTCCTAAAATTTTTGTGCTCTCATTTCTTAGTAATCTTACTACAGAGTGTTTGTAGGACTGGTGATGTTCTCTCAGGACTTATTAAGTGAAGAAGAATGTGTTTCACTCACAGCCCTAGGGAAGCCTGGCTGTATTCTGTGACAATTCAAGCAATGTACACTATTGTCCTGTCACCTTGGGTACCTATTGCAAAATTCCTTGATCTTCATCTGGTCAATTGATGAAAAAAAAAATGTGTTACTCAGGTACTTTGGCTGAGAACTAGAGACATTAGACCAAACAGAGATATTATATTTGAAATAATCTTCTTTGCTCCAAAAATTTAAATGCCAATTCCAGAAACGAAATTAACTATACTGAAAGAAAATTAAACCATGCTGCTCATGATGCAGCTTAGGGCATTTTGAGCCAGTGATCATGTGATTTGGCATTATTTTATGATTCCAACATGATTGATCTGCTGTGCTGAAGTTACCAAAAACCACGGAAAACTTTTTATTTCCTACTTTTGTTATTGTAGCCAGATGACACCCAGGATATGAGATGGGGAGGTAATTACGCTGCTATTTTACACAAAGGTTAGTCTCCTGCTCTTTCTTCCTGTCTTGATGGCCAGATTTGCTACAGTTTCCTCTTAATTATTTTACAAATCACCGGATGTGTTTTGCTTATTACCAAGTGATCCCAATTTCTATCATGTACCCTGTAGGCCAACAGTGCAATGCAAACTGGTATAAATGCAAGTAATTAATTCCACCTGTTATGGTACTCATGTTCTACTTGGCTATATTTAGATTCCTTTACCACCAGCACACTCATTTAACCCACCCACTAACATGACTCCTCTAGCCTTGTCTCTCTGCTGCCATATTGGCCCCAAGGGCAGGTAAATTCTCTATTTCAATTAAGTTGAAGACCCTTTTCCAACATGGTCCTCTAAATCCTCAAGCAACAAAGTTGGGGCATGAGATGGATATTGTTGACCAGAGAGAAGAGGCATTTACATTGATTCCAAGAACATGAATAAGCAATGCTTACTGCTGTGTGGCTGTAAGACAGAGAATAAATGTTAATTGTCTTTTGTTTTCTATTGAAACAATGACATTGGAATGAGGGGGTGCCAGTTTACTATACTATTCATTGAACTACATAATAAATAACTGTCAAATATAGATAATTTATATTTCTTTTGGTTTATTATATTGAATATTTTGCCCAATGAGCTTTCTCGAGTGATAGTACAGAGCTCTGATTTATTCTTAAAATTATTCTTCTGGATGTTTATGTTGATTGAATTAGGCATTACATTTCCCTATTACTACCTTTTGCCTAATCCTAGATTAAGCTTAAAATTTTTTTTCTATTTTTTAATTATAGTTGGCATACAATATTATATTAGTTTCAGGTGTACAACATAGTGATTAGACATTTATGTAACTTACAAATGATCGGCCTGATAAATCTAGTACCCATTGACACTATTCATAGTTATTACAATATTATTGACTATATTTTTTTTGCTATACTTTACATCCCCATGACTATTTTGTAACTACCAATTTGTACTTCTAAATCCCTTCCTCTCTTTTACCCACCCACCCCACTCCCATTTGGAAACCTTAAAAATGTTCTCTGTATCTATAACTTTATTTCTGTTTTATTTATTTTGTTTGTTTAGATTCCAGATGTAAGTAAAATCATATGGCATTTGTCTTTCTCTGTCTGACTTACTCCACTCAGCGCAATACCCTCTAGGTCTATCCATGTTGTTGCAGATGGCAAGATTTCATTCTTTTTTTAATAATATTTTATGACCGAGTAATATTCCATTGTATAAATGGACCACTTCTTCTTTATCCATTTGTCCATTGATGGACTCCCAGGTTGCCTTCATATCTGGGCTATTGTAAATAATGCTGCAATAAATATATGGTGTACATGTTCCTTCAAAGTAGTATTTTGGGATTCTTCAGATAAATACCCAAAAATGAGATTGCTGGGTCCCTTTTTGTCTCTTGTTATAGCTTTTGTTTTAAAGTCTATTTTGTCTGGTATAAATATTGCTACCCCAGTTTTTTTTTCATTTCCATTTTTATGAAATATATTTTTATGTTCCTTTATTTTCAGTCTGTATATGTCTTTTGATTTGAATTGAGTCTCTTGTAGGTAGCTCATGTAAAGGTCTTGTTTCCTTACTTATTCAGCCACCCTATCTTTTGATTGGAGCATTTAATCCTTTATTACTGGAAGTAGTTGTTGATAGATATATAGTTATTGCCATTTTATTATTCATATTGGATATATTTTTCCCCCTTCTTCTTAAAGAAATCCCTGTAATAGTTCTTATAATACTGATTTGGTGGTGAGGAATTCCTTTAGCTTTTCCTTGTCTGGAAAGATCTTTATCTGTACTTGGATTCTAAATGATAGCTTTGCTGAATAGAGTAATTTTGGTTGTAAGTTCTTGCTTTTCATCACTTTGAATATTTCATGCCAGTCCCTTCTGGCCTGCAAAGTTTCTGTTGAGAAATCAGCTGACAGTCTTATGAGAGCTCCCTTGTTGGTAACTAGAGGCTTTTACTCTTATTGCTTTTAAGGTTCTCTCTTTATCTTTAACTTTTGGCATTTTAATTATGATATGTCTTGGTGTAGGCCTCTTTGGGTTCATCTTTTTTGGGACTCTCTGCACTTCCTGGGCTTGTATGTCTATTTGCCAAGTTAGAGAAGTTTTCCGTCATTATTTCTTCAAATAGGTTTTCAATTCCTTACTCTCTTCTTCTGGTACCCCATGATGCAATTGTTGGTATGCTTCATATTTTCCCAAAGGCCCCTTAAACTATCCTCATTTTTTTGGGGGGGGGATTCTCTTTTCTTGTTGCTGTTTTGATTGGCTGTTTTCTGCTACCTTATCATCTAAATCACTAATGTGATTCTCTGCTTTATCTAATCTATTGTTGATTCCTCCTAAGATATTCTTCGTTTTAGTTATTATGTTCTTCATTTCTGGCTGTTTCTATTTTTATGTTTCCTATCTCTTTATTAAAGTTATCATCGAGTTCATCTACTCTTCCCCTGAATTCATTGAGCATCCTTATAACCAGTGTTTTGAACTCTGCATCTGGTAGATTGCTTGTCTCTGTTTTGTTGAGTTATCTCTCTAGAGCTTTGTTCTGTTCTTTTATTTGGAACACGTCTCTTTGTCTTTCCATTTTGTCTACCTTCCTGTGTTTGTTTCTATGTATTAGGTAGGGATCCTAATTCTCCCAGTCTTAGTAGAGTGGCCTTATGTAGTAGGTGTCCTGTGGGGCCCAGCAGCACAGTCGTCCTTGGTCACTTGAGCCAGGTGCTCCAGGTATATTCCTTGTATAGGTTGAGTGTGCCCTCCTGTTATAGTTGAGACTGGGTTGCTGTTTGCTCATCAGTGGGAGGAATAACCCTTGGTCTGACTGGTTTTAAGGACTGGCTGGTGAGGGGTTGACCCTGTGGGCAAGATTCACTTTAGCAGGGTTCTGGTATCTTCCCAGTCTGCCCTTTGGATATGTCCTCCTCAGATGCAGCCCTGAGTGGTGCTCTGGCTCTGGTCAAAGCTGGCCATTGGGCATGCTGGCCTAAGGGCCTCCTTGGAGGCGTCCCACTGCAGACCAAGTTCAGTTGCAGCCTGTGCACTGCCTGTGGCCACCTGGCAAGGGTCACCAAGCAATCTTCAGATAGCCACCACCCTTTCTGTACTTAGAGATGCCTCAAGAGGCCAAGCTGGGAACTGAAGCTGGCTGCTGCTAGTGCCAGGCTTGGGACTACTCAGAAAGAGGTACAGGGTACACCGAGGCCAGATGCTGCTTGTTTGGGTTTTATCAACCTTTGAGAGATTTTAGGAAAGTCCACAGCATGAGCCAAGACAGACCATTTGTGTGGAAAAAATACCACTGGAGGCGGCTTGGGTAGGCCCACAAGCTGAGTGAGGTGGGTTCTCAGGGAATCACCTAGGCAGGGTGACCTGTGTTAGTCAGGTTGGTAGAGCTAAGATATGGTGGCTGCCTGTGTCTGAGCATCCTAGGAGAGAGGACTTAACAAAGAAACAATGGATTGTGCCAGCACTTCTTCCTGGAAGAAAGCTATCCCTCTGCTCCTCACCCTGAAGCCAGATAATTCAGTTCTTCTCCAGATGTCTCTGGCACCTTTCAAGCCACTGTCCCATTGCTGAAGCTCAGAGCAAGTCTGTCAGGGAGTAAATAAACATGTGGGCTCTTTAAGAGAAACACCTTCGACTCTCACAGGCCTTTGTCTCACTCAGCCACAATCTCCACTGGTTTTCACAGCCAGAGATTGTGGGGACTTCTCTTCCTGTCACTGCAACCCTGGTTTGGAGAGTCCAGTGTGGGGTGGGGACCCCTCACTCCTCAGGGGGGACCTTCACAGGTGAGATATCCTTCCTGATTCTCAACCGCTACACTTGGCTGTGGGACCAGCCTGTTTTGCATCTCTGTGCCTCCTACAAGTCTTGAAGTGGCCTCTTCTGTGTGTTCCTAGTTGTAGGACTTCTGTTTGGCCAGACCTCAGATGACTCCAAATGGTGATCATTCTGTAGTTTAGTTGTAGTTATGATGTGGTTGTGAGAGAGGCAAACACAGTGTCTACCTACTATGCCATCTTGACCAAACGCTTCTAGATTACTCTTAAACAATTTCTCATCTCAGATCTAAATGACCTATTTTTGCATTTCAAGTGTGAACACTTATATGTTTAGCATTTTGGGTTGGACTTTGAATGACTCTACTCTCTGCCCCCTATGTAGGGCTACAAGGCAATGAAAAAAGATGAAATTGTTTCTAAAAAAAAGAAATTTGCAAGTCCCGTAAAGAAAATGCAGTCTGTGCAGTTACCGGTAAAAGCAGAGTTAGAAAGCCCAAACTGCTTGACATTCAAGCAGAGGTCACCAACGTTTTGGCTGTGGACCGGTACCAGTCCATGGCCTGTTAGGAACCAAGTCACACAGCAGGAGATGAGCAGTGGGCGAGTGAGCGAAGCTTCATCTGTATTTACAGCTGCTCCCCAGTCACCGTCTTAACTCCACCTCAGATCATTAGACATTCTCTTAGGAGCACCAGTTCCTGGTGCCAAAAATGTTGGGGACCACTGCATTAGAGCACATTCCATGGCCTTGTTGATCCAGCTAAACAGACAGTCCCCATTTCTAAAGCACAACCTAACAATACCACCTCCACTCACCTTTTAAATCACTCGAGCATTGAACACTGAAGCGTGGATCAAATTCTATTCTACTTTAGTAGATGTCAGCACTGAAGAGACATTTGACACTTTCCTCGGACTCCTGCAATCTCAGCAGAGAATTTGGTGGTTGTTTCCATATTTAAACAGAAAACTCATGGAGACCTGCAAACAGGGGTAGAATTATTCACTGAGTCACTGATGGGAGCTCAAATCAGGACAGTGGAAGAGATTCAGGCAAACCCCACTCATGAATTCAGAATATTCCTTGGATTTCATAGTTTCATTGTTTACTGTCAATCCAGAGGTGTGGCTTAACTCAAACCCTCTCACATCTAAAAACATGACATTTTAACAATTATGTATCAAACTAAGAGTCATTGATGTAAAATGGCCCCAAAGAAATTGACAGGTGAAAGAACATAAAAATAGATTTATGGCCTCAAAGTCTCATGGTCATAGCTCTTTAGGTACTTCTTTTCAGCTCATAGCACTAAAGCCCTCTGTTGTATACAGCAAGCCAGATACCATCATTGTCACTTCCCCAATAGTTGACAAGTTCTCTTTAAGCATAATGCCTGTACTTGTGACATTTCCCAATGATTTCCAATTAAAGCCGCCTGACACCTGTGTGTTTTCTCATGACTATTGAGTCAAGAGATTTGACTACTGAGAATCTTTAAAACTGTGCAGCGTTTGCTCTCAGCCTGGTTGGTGGTCCACTTGTAATGCAAAGCAAGGTCCCTAGCTGTCTGCACACCCTGAAATAAAGGGGAGGGGGTGACTTGAAGAGCCTGAGATGAAGTATCTTTCAGGAACAGAAAAGCTGGGAGCCTGCCTCCCAGAAGTCCTGTGGCAGTAAATGTTGGCCCTGAGCTTCCTGAAGCCAATGTACAGCATTTAATCAAGCGTGATTCCTCCTGATTACCTCAGAAGTCATTAGAGAGTACCTCCCCACCCAAGACCTCTACCTAATTAGAAGTAGCTGGTAAAGAGATATTTGCATATCTTCAAGTTGTGTTATGTCATGCAGACATTTGAGCTGATGAAAACTGACATTTACCATAAAATTTAAATGCATCACATTGAACCAGGAGTCTTGAAAAACTCGCAGCTGTGGATTTGGGAACCTGTTTTAATTGATGTGACACAGTGGTTCTGCCTCATGGAGCAAATCAGAGCATGAAGCAGGAGGAATGTAAATATGCAGAGGTCAGACTATCACAGGGAGGGGCAGAGCTGCAGATAGCAGGGTTGGTGCAGGTCCCCTGACTGCATGCTCCAGCTTTTCTCTTCTCTTCCCTTGGGATTTATAAATCAGAATTTAGGGGAAAGCTTCTCTCTCTGTCTTGTTCTTTGCTCCGTGTTACCTTTGCTGTGGTATTTCTATTTATTAGAGAATTACCATGAAGTAATTCATGGGACGACAGAGAGGCCCAGAGAAAGAAGCAGTTTTGCAGTTGATTCTCAGGAGCATGCTATCATTTCATGTGATTGTAATTGCCTTTCAATAATTACAAAGGGTAGTCATTAAAATTACAGCAATGACCTCTGCTTACTGTATGCCAAGCATTGTCCTATGTTCTTCACATGAATTAATTTATCTAATCCTTACAAAAATCCTCTGAAGTAGGTACTCTTATTATCCTCACATTAATGGTTAAGAATCTGGGCCTAAGAGTGCTGGCATAATTTGTTCAAGATAACCCAGCTTGTAAATTGAATTCAGAATTTGAAATTAACCAACCTAACTGCAGAGTCAGAGCTCTAAAAAAAGCACTTTTGTTGCTAGTTGCTATTTCTCCAATATGTTGTTCACATGCGTGCCTACACACAAATGCATTTTAAATTGACAGACACCATTATATGTGTTTCTTTGGTGACGTTGACTTTAAAGTGCCACTAGTTGATAATTAAAAGCAACTATAAGTTGTTCTGGGATGAAGATGTATATGGTGAGTGCGTTTAAATCAAACAGCACAAAGAAACTTTTCCTACTGTTTTCTCTACCTTTATTGGTCATATTTAAACTTTTTTAAGTGTTCCCATTTAGAACTCTTCTTGCATCTTTTTCTCTAACCCATTCCTTTTCCATTGTCAACTTCCTCATTGGATTCTAATCATCCACACCTCACTGTTAGTGCCCAGAACATATGTGTGAAAGATGCGCTTCCTTGGAGTGCTGATTAAAAATATATAGCCTATCTGGACTGGAGAAGGGCAATCAGCTAGGTGAGCACCTACCATCTGCTGCTTTCTCTGTGTCTTCAGATGCATATCCTAGTAGTCATTCATCTCCCTCTGCTATATTTGCATACACAAACATACATATTTTCTCCAAATGTCTCAAGCTAAAGTACATCATGATTTTTTTCCTAACTCTCTTCTGTATCATAGTTAATCGGATTCTGTAAGAATCTTTCCTATGCATGATAAAATCTCCATTTTGGGGAACATACTTAAATTAAAATGCCTGGCAAAAGGAAGAAAGTTAATAAACCCTGAATAAATACATTAATACCTAGTTACATACATGAGTCAAGCTTTTGGTAGTTTTAAAAATATTGAATTCAATTTCAAAGACGAATGTCCAGTTTCTTACTAATCTTAACTGTATATATGTGAATAAAAAGACTACCTTTTCTTAAAAATATATTCTTTATTTTTAAAATGATTTATAGGTTCACAGCAAAATTGAGCAGAGGGTACAGTTTTCCCACATACCTAGACCTCAATGTACTCATAGCCTCCTCTTTATCAACATCTCCCAGCAGAGTGGTACATTTGTTAAAATTGATGAACCTACATTGGCACATCATCACCCAGATTCTACAATTTATGTTAGCATTCACTCTTGGTGTCCTACATTCTATAAGATTGAACAAAGGTATAGTGACGTATATCCACCACTGTAGTACCATACAAAGTAGTTTCACTCCCCTAAAAGTACTCAGTGCTCTGCCTATTCTATATTTCCTCCACCTGAAACTCTGGCAACCACTGACCTTTTGACTATCTCCATAGTTGTTTCTTTTAAAAAAATTTCATGTTGTTGGAATCATAAAGTATGTAGCCTTTTTCAGATTCACTTTTTTCACTAGGTAATATGCATCTAAGGTTCCTCCATGTTGTTTCATGGCTTGATAGTTCATTTCTTTTTAGCACTGAATTGTATTCCATAGTCTGTATCTGCCACGCTTTATTTATCCATTCACCTTCTGAAGAACATCTTGGTTGTTTCTAAATTTTGGTAATTATGAATAAAGCTGTTATAAAAATCCATGTGTAGGTTTTTGCGTGGAGAAAACCTTCAACTCCTTTGGGTAAATACTATGGAGTAAAAATCCTGGTTCATATGGTAAGAGTATGTTTATTTTTGTGAGAACCTAGCAAACTGTCTTCCAAAGTGGTTGTACTATTTAGTATTCCCAGCAATGAGTGAGAGTTACTGTTGTTCCTTATTCTCACAACCATATGGTTTTGTCAGTGTCCTGTATTTGGGCCATTCTAATAGGTGTTTAGTGGTATCTTGTTTGAATTTGCACTTCCCAGATGACACATCATATGATTCTTTGCCATCTGTATATCTTCATTGGTAAGGTGTCTGTTAAGGTCATTGACTCGATTTTTAATCAGTTTGTTTTCTTATTGTTGAAATTTAAGCATTCTTTGTATATATTGGATACACATCCTTTAGCAGGTGTGCCTTTTGCAAATATTTTCTCCCAGTTTGTTCTGTGCCTTATCTTCTCATTCTCTTGACAGTGTCTTTCACTGAATAAAAATTTTTTAAGTTATTGAAGTCCAGCTTATCAATACTTTTTTTTTTTTAATGAATTATGCCTTTGGTGTTGTAACTAAAAGTTACACCCAAGGTCACCTAGATTTTTTGTTATGTTATCTTCTAGGAGTTTTGTAATTTTGCATTTTACATTTAGGTCTATGGTTCATTTTAAATTAATTTTTGTGAAGTGTGTGAGCTCTGTGTCTAGATTCTTTTTTTTTTTTTTTGCATGTGGATGTCTAATTGTTCCAGAACTATTTGTTGAAGGGTATCTTTGCTCCATTGTATTGCCTTTGTGCCTTCGTCAAAGATTAGTTGACTATATTTGTTTGGGTTGATTTCTCTGCTCTCTGTTCTGTTCCATTGATGTATTTGTCTATTCTTTTACCAGCACCACATTGTCTTGATTAGTGTAGCTTTATATTAAGTATTGAGGTCAGATAGTATCAGTCCATTGATTTTGTTCTTCTTCTTCAATATTCTGTTGGATGTTGAGGATCTTTCTTTTTTTATCCATATATACTTTAAAATTAGTTTGTCGATATCAGCCAAATAACTTGTGATCTTGATTGGATTACACTGAATCTATACATCGAGTTGGGAAGAACTGACATTTTGAGTCTTCTTACCCATAAACATGGAATATCTCTCTATTTATTTAGTTCTTCCTTGATTTCATTCATCAGAGTTTTAGAATTTTATGAATCTAGATCTTGTACATATTATATTAGATATATGTCTAAGTATTTTATTTTGGGGGGTGCTAATATAGTGTTTTTAATTTCAAATTCTACTTGTTCATCACTGGTATATAGGAACACAGCTGGCTTTTGTATACAGTCATGCACCACAGAATGATGTTTTAGTCAGCGATGGACTGCATATAGGACAGTGGCGCCATAAGGTTTTAGTGGAGGTGAAAAATCCCTACCATCCAGGCATCTTCATATTGTAATGCAATGCTTTACTCATTCATTTGTAGTGATGCTGGTGTAAAGAAACCTACTGGGCTGCCAGTTGTATAAAAGTATAACACATACAATTATGTATGGGGCATAATACTTGATGATAATAAAAGACTGTGTTACTGGTTTATGTGTTTATTTTCCTTTTTCTTCTTATTTTAGAGTGTACTCCATCCTTATAAAAAATGTTTGCTGTAAAATAGTGTGCCATGTTCCAGCAGCAGCCTCATACATCTCATGTTTACCATGTCTCTTAATTGCACCATTTTCTTTTGTGCTTGGTTTAATCTCTCATTGTTTTGTACAGTAGTATGTAGTCTAGGAGCAATAAGCTATATTATATAGCCTTCATGTGTAGCAAGCTATACCATCTAGGTTTATGTAAGTACATGCTATGTTATTCGCACAACAACAAAATGGCCTAGCAATGCATTTATCGGAATGTATCCCCATTATTAAGCAGTGCATAACTGTATTAGCCTTGTATTCTGCAACCTTGCTATAATTGCATATTGGTTCCAGAAATTTTTTTTGTCAATATTTTGGTATTTTGTACATAGACAATCATGTTATCTGCAAACAAAGACAATATTATTTCTTCTTTACTAATCTATATACATTTTGTTTCCATTCCTTGTCTTAATGCAGTCAATAGTACAATGTTGAAAAGCAGAGATGAGAGGAGAGAGGACATTCTTGCCTTGTTCTTGATTTTAGTGGGAAAGCTTTAATTTTCTCACCATAAGTATGATGTTAGTTGTAGGTGTTTTGTGCATATTTTTTGTCAAATTAAGGAAGTTCCCTTCTGTACCTAGTTTATTGAGAATTTTATCATGAATCAGTGTTGGATTTGGTCGCATGCTTTTTCTACATCTGTTGACATAATCATGCGATTTTTCTTCTTTAATCTGTTGTGATTCATTACATTAATTGATTTTCCAATAGTGAACTAGTCTTGATTTTCTGTGATAAATCCCACTTGGTTATAATGTATAATTCTATTTGTACATTATTGGACTGGATTTGCTAATACTTTATTGAAGAACTTTTGCATCGACGTTCATGGGAGATATTTGTCTATGGATTTTTTCTCCTTTTAATGTGTTAGTCTGGTTTTCATATTAGGGTAATCCTTCACTACTATAGTATAATTTAGGAAGTATTCCTTCTGCTTCTATCTTCTGAAAGAGATTATAGAGAATTGGTATAATTTCTTCCTTAAGTGTTTGGTAGAATTTACCAATGAACTGATGTGGCTTTAGAACTTTGTATTTTGAAAGGTTAATAAATATTGATTCAATTTCTTTAATTAATAAAGCCTGATTCAGATTGCCTCTTTTTCTGTGAGTTCTGGCAGATTGTATCTTTCAAGGAATTGGTCTCTTTTATCTAGTTTACCAAATTTGTGGGCATAGAATTGTTTATAATATTTCTATATTATCCTTTTAATGTCTGTGGGATCAACAGTGATGACTCCTCTTTCACTTCTGATATTAGTAATTCGTGTTCTCTATTTTTTTAAAGTTAGCCTAGCTAGAGATTTATTGATTTTGTCTATTATTTCAAGTGCCGCATGATGTTTGTGTGTGCCAATTTCAATGCCAAAAGAAATCTCCAGTTTGAGATGTGGTAAAGAAGAAAACTTTATTCAGTGCAAACATCTTAATTGTGATACAGCATGGCTGTGAAAACAGCATGGCTGTGAAACATCTCAATAGTGTTACAGCTCAATTAGGAAACAGCATGGCTGTGGAACAGCACAGCTGAGGCAGCCCTGGGGTAAGGCTGCCCTAGGTTGAGGCAGCCCTGGGGCAAGATCCCTCTCGGGCTAGACTGCTCTGTTCTCCTCTGCCTGCTCTGCTCCACTCTGTTCCAACCAGCTGTCTTTGGAGTTTCATCCTCCATTTGAGGAAACTCAGTCTTCAGTGGAAAGGGAAAGTGCACTGCTTGAGCAGAGGGGAGCTGACTTATATAGAGAGAAGTCCCTGCCGCTGGCCTTTGATTGGTTTGTCCCCATGCAAATGAGGACTTCAAATCCTCACAGTTTGATTGGTTCAAAAGGCACTGTCCCGATTGTTCAGAATGGAGCTGCTCTAACTGGTTGGTGAAGATGCTTAGGGGGGATGTAGCTGTGTAGATCTGATTGGACAAGGAAAGCCTCAGTCCTATTGGTTGAAATACAATTCCAGGAGTTCTTTTTAATAAAGACTGGCCCAAATGGCAGGAACGCAGTGCAGGCAGGCGGTTCAGCACAGGCTTCTCCCTGAAGTGTGGTTTGTGTGAGAGATTCCTGTTTAGAAATGGCTGCTAGGCTCTGCTTTTACATTTGAGCCCTTAGCCACTAGGAAACTTTAGTAGGTATCTTCTTTCTCAGAATCTATGCAAGGAACTAGCTTTTGGTTTCATTGATTATTTCTATTGAATAATTTTTATTCAATAAAAATACACAATTTTATTACACAATTTTATCCTATTTTTTATTATTTCTTTTCTCGTGCTTAATTTAGATTTAACTTGCTCTTCTTTTTCTAGTTTCCTAAGACAGAAACTTAGATTAATGATTTTTCACTTCTTATTTGCTAATATATACATTCAGTGTCATAAATTTCCCTGGGCATTGTTTTTGCGGCATTCCACATATTTGGATACATTGTGTTTTCATTTTCATTTAGTCCAAAATATTTTCTAATTTCTCTTGAGGTTTCTTCATTGACCCATGCATTATTTAGAAGTGTGTTATATAATGTCCATATATTTGGGATTTTCGGCTTTCTCTGATTGATTCTAGTTTAATTTCGCTTTGTATGATTTCTGTTTGTTTGTTTTTTTAATTTGTTAAGGCGTGTTCTATGGCCCAGAATGTGGTCTATCTTGGTGAGTGCACTCTGTGAGCTTGGAAAGAATGTTGGATGAAGTAGTCTATAGATGTCAATCATATCCAGTTGATGGATGGTGTTGTTGAGTTTAACTGTGCCTTCACTGTTTTTGTACCTATTGAATCTGTTCATTTCTTATGGAGCAGTGTTGGTTTCTAATTATAATTATAAATTCATCTATTTCTCTTTGCAGTTCTATCAGTTTTTGCTTCGTGTATTTTGGTGATGTTAGGGCTTACACATTAAGGATTGTTATGTCTTCTTGGAAAATAAATCCCTTTATCATTATCAATGCCTGCTTTTAATTTGTGATAACTTACTTTGGTCTGAAGTCTGTTCTTTCTGAAATTAATATAGCTATTCCCACTTTGTTTTGATTAATATTATCATGGTATATCTTTCTCCATTCATTTTTTTGCCCCAGCTTTATTAAGATATAACTGACAAATAAAAATTTAAAAAATGTATATATTTAAAGTGTATACAGTAATGTCAATGAGATGGTGGACTAGGAGGTGCTTTGCTCATATTCTCCCACAGCAGTAATAATTTGGTAGCCAGCCATGGAAAAAAGTGCCTTTTGGAGAGTTTTGTTATCCAGGTAGCTGTTTGTGAAAACTTTGTGCAACCCAAGTCCAAGGAGAGCCATTTTAAGAAGGTAGACCCACACCTAGATGGCAGGGTCACTGACTGTGGTCCTGGTTAGAGACTTAGAAATATCCCTGTCCCCCTTGGACTTGGCTATAGCACTTTTGGCTTTTGTCCTGCCTCTAGCACAATCTACCAGGGAACCTGGGAGGAGTCATACCTGCTGATTCCTCAGGTGACAGGCCTACAAACCTTGGTAATGGCTGTGGAGCCTAAAGCAGCCTGTGACCCAGCCAAGGGCCTCTGCAACCATAGTATGGGAGCAGTTCTGCTCACACAGGGACACAATTAGAAACATGCCTCACTGAGCTCCTGGAGGCAGGCCACTGATTTTGATCTGATTGCAGAACCTGAAGTAGCCTTGTGACTTGGCTCCAGCCCCTCCCAGTCATGCTCTGGGAGCAGTCTTGCCCACTTAGAGACCTGATGGGAGACATGCCTGTTGGTGTCCCTGAAGACAGTCTCACTGACCACAGTCCACTCATGGAGCCTGAAGTGGCCCTATGGCTTGGCTTCAATACCATTCAGCCATAGAACATACTAGGTTTTCAACTAATCAGCATTTTGGTCAAAAAATAAAATAATAATAGAGAATGTTTTACTTGTTTATTTAAAAGGTGTGAATTAATATTTGTAATAAGATAATCAGGCCCTTTGGAAAGATAAAGCCACAATAAACTATGCATTAAGCTGAACTCACTTCCAAGACAGTATTAGAGTCAAGACATAGTTATATCTCTTGGAGAAAAGGTGTGATCTTGAAGTAATAAGGTAAATTTTAATAATCGCGTTAAAGGAAATTGATGTAGAGTAGATCAAAACTGAGCTTGTTTGAGAAAAAGATGTGAAGCCTAAGCTGTTGTTCAAACTACCCGATGTCCACTAGTTCACATTCTGGAACTCTGGCTCACCTGTGATTTGTGTGTCTTTCTTAAAACTAAACACCCACAAACAAAAACTACAGATAAAAAGCTGTCAAGATAGCTGTTTCAACAGCATGACAGTGGGATTTGATCTTTTCTATTTGAAATGTGTGTACTTTCAGGTATGTGTGCACTTTCAATAAACTGAGATTTCAGAGCTCTTTGAAGAAAGGCATTTTAAACTAGAGCTATTTAAAACAATCCATTAGAGTTGAATTACACAGACTTTCAATCATTTGATGACTGAGTTCTGTATGAGGAAATGGTCAATGTCAAAACAAGAGTGACAGGGACAGTTTTTATAATGTATTTTAGGAGAAGAAATGTGGTTAATATGAATCTGTGGAAGACTTCCTCTGACAAAGTGCAAATGACATAAAATTGGGGTAAATAAATTGCAAATACAATGACAAAGAAAAGTAAATGGAAAATTATAGCCTTGGTGCTTAATTGTATCCAAAAGAAACCACCAGTCTTTTTAGAAGAAGCTATTAAGTCAAGCATTTCCTAAAACTATAATTTTTTTTCTTGTTTTGTTTAGTATCTTAATATAAGATCCTCTGGAAAATAAACTAAAGAGAGTTTTATAGAGAAAATACCTAAGTTTTTCAAAGAGAAGAACTTCCTTTCTTAAGTTCTCTGAAAACCTAATAGAATAAAGCATATGTCTCTCTATCCTCTCTGAATGATGTTTGATTTGAGTCTTTTCTACCTTTATTAAAATTCTATATTTGCCATCACTGTGTAGTTCTGATTTTGTGAGATTCACTCTTCAGAAATGGTTTCTTTACTTTCATATACAGTTTCTATAGTCAAATAGCTGAGTAAAATTAGTACCTAAATAAACTAAGATTTCACTAGACATGTATAACAAAAGCATACACTGGAATATAATTCAACCAATTATGTTTTTCTCTAAAATTCAGCTATTTATGAAAACATTGAATGCATATTGTTAATCTCTCCTGAGCTACCTCAGTGCCTTTTATCATTTCTTACCCCTCTTCTCATGGCTGCACTAAATGTACATATGGAGCAATTCTCTCTGAAAGAGATCTAGAAATTTGCTGAGTAACTTCTACTCATTTTGTAAATCAGACAATGCCCATATTGGAATGGGTAGGGAAGTCTGAGACAGACTCTCACCATAAGCCCCACCTCTAGCATATGCCATACAATTGGGAGGAAACCCACAACTCCCAGCTTCTCCCTGAGGAACAAAGAGTTTGGACCCCACAACTAGCACTCCAACTTTCAAGACTCCCAACCAAGGGATGGGCCCTCAAACTACCCAGCTCTGAAAGCCAATGAAGCTTCTGTTCGTGAGACTCATAAGAATATAGCAAACAAAGAAGCAGTTCTTAAAGTAATATTCCATTTAATATTTTTGGACCATGGTTGACAGCAGGTAACTGAAATTGTGGAAAACAAAACTGTAGATAGGATGGGAGGGGGGAACTGATGTATCAATCCCTTGAACATTTTTGGTTTAATCAGTTTTGATTCTTTGAACATATATAATTTTAATAACATATGACCCCCAATACTCCATCTCTTCCACAAAGATAAAATCTCTTAAAGAGGTTAATACACCATTTTGTTGTGCTTTTCACTTTATCTATAAGTCTAATAAGAATGAACCTTGTCAGAAAAAAAGAGGTGATTTTCAACTTGACTTGTTAGTAATTAATGTATAATGGCTCTTGATAAGTACCATTCCATATTTAAATTCTCATTAAAGCCCATAACAGGGATTACTTTATCTTAAGAAATGCTTTAGCTTCCCTCCTTTGCTGGCAGAAAAGCATAACTAAGAGGAAATTGCATGGCAAGTGTGTCAAGCAGTAGAGATGAGAGTGCTGATACAGTTATATGCCTTTAATGTGAAATTTGAAGGAGCATGGTATGATGGGAAGAATGCCAAATTTTAATCAGATACACCTATGTTTGAAACTTAGTGCTGGGCAAGAGATAATGAGGGAATTCTTGTTCAACTTGGAGTGCCTTTGCAAGAATCAGAAGCCATACATATAGAGTTTTCCATAAGACTTGGCACTTAGTAAGTACTGAACTATTTTATTATTAAGTGGGAGAGGAAATGGGGAGAAAAATGAAGGAGAGACACATAGATTAAAAGATCGTGAAAGGCATACAAATTATTACAATTATAAGTATTAGATCATTATCGAACAAAGTGTAAAAACAATGATGATATCTGAGGTAAGTTATTTTGAACATCAGGTGGATATTTGGTGACATAAATAAAATTTTTGTTTTAGGTGTAAAAATAGTATTGTGATTATTTTTATTTAAAATTGTTTTTACTAAATTTATTGGGGTGACATTAGTTAACAAAATTATATAGGTTTCAAGTGTATAATTTAATAATACATCAGAAATCAAATAGAAAAAGTTGAGAACCATATAATTTCACTTACATGTGGGACATAAAACTGAAAGAAAAAAAAATTCTTTTTGAGATGCAAACTGAAGATTATACAGATTGTAAAAGGAAGTCGATGTGGTATAGCTAGGACAGGATTGTCCATGAAGTGATGGTTTTAGGGCTGTAGATGGGTTATCTGAGTTAGTCCATCTGTATTTGTGTATGTTAAAGATTCTCAATAAAGAATTAAATAGTTCTCAAAAAAAGGAGAGGAAAGAAAGGCAGTTGTAGATCATAGTTTAAGACATTAAGGTACCTTGAGAAGCCATGAGTCCATAGGAAGGCACAAACATATAAAGAGTTTGTACAATAGAATCAGTGGAGGCCAAAGAAGGCCTTTATTTGTGTCACAGATTTCACCATAGTCATCATGAATGTCACACAAGATAAAAGTCTAGTTGTATTTAATGTCAATTTCACAGATCTCATTTTGAATTCTGACTCTTCATTAACACCTTCAAATCCTTGTCCTAGTTTATCTCCATAATTGACTCACAGGTTTGTTTGTAGCTTTCCTTAATCTTGATTGTTGATTGTCCAACAGTATATTTTCCCCTGCCTTTAAGTGACCTCTGTTTCATTTGATGATTTATTTATACTTCTAGAATAAGTTTGCCAATATAAAATCTTTCTCTTTTCCCCCTCAGGACATAAATATTGAAGAATAGGGTATAAACTTTTTGCTCTCCTCTTGTTATTTTATCTTAGTCATATAGACTTTAATTCTCTTTGAGATAAAAAAAATTCATTAAAATGATGTTGAGGTTTATACAATATGACAGAATTGACCAAAACCATAACTAAGATAATTATTTAACTTATAGAAAGACTCAGTTGTCAAACAATCAAATAGATGATAACAGCTGATTCTAATTGCTTGTTAAAATGAAAGCATCAACTAGAAAGATGACACCTTGATTCAGATTAGTCATTTTAATGACTGAATCAGAGCTCTGCAGGTTTCAAATTTGAGGAATTAACTGCTATTGATTTGAAAAGATCACAGTGGGAGGAAGTTAAAACAAATAGCATTAATATTGCTATATAACAGTTCCACTACACATTGAGATTTACAAAGCACTTTCAGATGTGGTCCAATATAGTCTCCACAAAATAAATATTATTACTCTTATTTTATGCTGAGGTATTATTTCTCAAATAATTCAGTTTCAATGACTTACCCAAAGTCATATATCTGATGAATGCTGGAGTTCCAACTCAAGCTGAGATATGAATCTAGTGGTTCTTCCTATTGATCTTCAGCCGGCATCCACAGATATCAAGTTGTAACATTTCCAACGTTATATTATTCCTAAAAGTGAACTCATTAAATTCATCTGTATTTTGAAACCTGCATTATGTTTTCATAGTTATCATGGGAAGGATGACCAGTTTTCTGGCATTGTAAATCAGTAGGCATTTATAACAAACTCATAGCTCTATTGGCAATTTCAGTGGAAAGTCTCCCAAATTACATTTTATGACTATTTTGAACCAAATGTAAAGAAGTTTGAGCAAGACTTTCTGCCAAAGGATTTTATCTTATCAAGTGGCTTCCTCATTGTTCTCTAATGCATCAGGAAACTGTAGATGTTCTTGACAGACTGATTCGTTTTATCAGCTATCCTGGTGATGAGTTTCTGCAGCTGGATTTTTTTTGGGGGGTTTCAATTTTTCATAGATATTCTCATTGTTTCTTAAGAGGGTTTCCAGAGTCCATGGTTTCATTATTTTCTAGCTGATTCATTAAAATAAAATCTGTTTTACACATGATTGCAGTCATTATTATGATTGTTTGACTCCTGAACTACTCACAAAGTATTCTGCTGTATATTTTAAGTATCCAAGATCCTTTCCATATGTTCATGTATGTATATGTACTTCTTTAATTCCCCTAAAAATGTATATATGAAACTACTAAATGTGTATGATGATGACTGTATCTTCTTGGGAGTGAGAGCGTGTATTGAGGGGATATGGTTAGGAAGCAGAAATACCTCCTTAAGGCCTTGACAATACAAGCCCCTTCCTAGCCTCTCCGACTGGGCTTCCCATTGGACAACTATCAAACTACTTCTAGCCCACACTCTTAGTCCTCATGTCCCTGTAGTTCCCACCCCAAATGACCCCGAGTCCACTCCTATGCCTGTGTGGGTTCTTCTTGGGCCCATCATGCTGAGAGCAGACCTGCTTCATGTGTGTACACCTCAGGCTCAAGGGGTAACCAAGTGGCCGGTATTAGTGGAAAGATGTGAATAAAGTCTTAACTTTTATATGGAGGTGTCCACATGAGTACAAGGTCCCACTAAGTGTGGGAGGATGTAAGCAGTGGAGAAAAGAAGGGAAAACAGCCACTAGAGACCAGTGGTGTACTTTTTCTGTGCTGCCACCTTCTAACCTATAACTATAGAGTCTAAAAATTCATAATTTGAACTTGCCATTCCAAGTGATTAGGAAGGTACCTTGTCAAGGTAGGTGCATAGAACACATTTTGCTTAACAGTTTTTTGGTGTTGTTTATAACTTTTAAATATATAGGTTTATGATATATGAGCCTTTATTAGTTCTCTTGTTATAAGCCATACAAATGTTATAGGTAGCCTGAGCAAGAGTGGCATTATCAGGTACGGAATTCGACTTGCTTTGGCAGCATATGCCAATAACATCTTGAATATGATATGATAACATCAGAAAAATATGTCATGGTAATCATCAGAGCCTTAGTTACTTCTCCTTAGATTTAAATAGCTATCCGGCTTTCCTCTTATAGCTACCCTAAAAGTAAGATGCCACTTTGGGAACCCTCTATTCAGAGTTACGAACCAAATATTAAGAATTCAAACTCTTCTGAAAATTCAGGGCAATTCAATAAGAATTATCCATTCAACAAACATATATCACTCATGTATTATGAAAATGGAAACCATTTTTAAAGGATCTGTTAGGGATAAAAAAGATGAATCGGGTATAGTTCTCATTTTCTTGTTTGATAATGAAGATCAGATAAGCATGTTAATGACTATAATATATGGCAACAAGTATGTCCATAGGAGACATGATTCTTTGGAAGTTCCTAGGCAGGCACATTGTGGGAATGATGTGCCCTCCACTGTGCCATCCACACTAGAATACCCAGAGCTCGCTGCTGCCTCCTCTGTCTACTTACAATGTTCTTACTATATTTATTTTTGTAACTAACTTCTACCTAATGTTTGAAACTCAGCCCCGATTTTACAGCCGCTACAAGGTGCATTTCCCAGCACTGGTTTCCCTCGCCTGGGGTAGATGCATATCCCTTGAGCTGCCAGAGCACCATGTGCACTCACTTCACTGTATTCTAAGAGTTTGCACAGCTGTCTATCCACTAGAATTGTGTTCCTTTAGGGCTCAATGGCTTCTTCTGTTTCTGTATGTCCTAAGCTATCCACAGTGTCTGGGACATGTTAGGACACCCTAAAGGTCTGCTGAATGGCTGAGGGTTGGAGGAATACAATAATTATACTGTAAAAGATGTCAAAGGCCTTAAAAATGAAGAAAAAGGGAATCTATTTGGGGTAAAGGAAATATCATAAGCAAAGTACAGGTGAGACATTGATATAGGAGAAAAGCAAGTAGTAGAGTTGAACTTTGTTGTGGATTTTCTGGAGCAGTGATTTGGGAAAGGTTTGGGAACCCGTGCAGGTTAGGAATGTTTTTGCATATCAGGCTAAGGAGTCTGCACCTATTTTTTGAGCAATATGATAATGTCAGTGAGTGTTTCTAACCAGTAGAGTTTCATGAATGGAGCTCAGCTTTAAGGATTTTAACATAATGGTACGAATGAAGATGCATAGGAGGAGATACTAGAGGCATTCAACAGCCATTTATTGAGAACTTTCCAGTCCACAGGCCCTCTCCTAGCATCTGGAGACATTGAGGCACACAAGTGATGGTTCTATCTTTGCAATCCACAGCCTAGCAGGGGATACTGACCTTTAAAGAAAGAAGAATAATCCTGGAAGATATCGTAGAACTTCCATGAAGGGAATTTTGTGTCCATGCAAGGAGACAGAAAGATTCAAAGTTGGCTCTGGTTAGGAACTAATATTTACCTGGAGGGAAGAAATTTCCACTAAGTCAATCAATCTAAAAGGAGGGATTGTTTAGGGGAAAACATAATGACTTAATCTTATTGAACTTATTGTTTTCTGAGGATCACAGACAGAAATAAGAGCACAAGTTTACTGAACACATTATGCTTCATGAATTTCCCAACTTAATTTCTATTGTTACTACCAATGTTAAACTGGAAATCAGGCTGCCTCTCCTTTATTTTGGGGTACTAGGAATATAAAGTTAGATAGAGAAAAACAGACGATGTAACTGCTGAGAAGATAATGTGAGAGTCTAACACTAGCCACACAGGACTAGAAATTAATATAGACCAGACATTGACAAATATAGGTGTGAATGTTAAGAGTGAATACACTTTAGGACTTTGGGCTAAGATAGTCCTAACTGTAAACCCATGCACATTGATGTGCTGAGTTTCCAGAAAGCTACTGGAACAAGAGCTCTGATATTTTTTTTAACTCATTTCCTGTTTGTCCTGAGAATACTTGTTGGCAGTGCTTGTGGCTGCAGCATTTACTCTGAGATAATTTGTGGACTACAGTCCTAACTTTACCCCCAAAGTTTGCCAGGAAATATCTCACTTTCATTATTATTTTTGCATCGCTTTAGTATATTGATAGTCTTTGGAAACAAATGACATCATTCTATTTGTAGCATTCTTTTTTTAGTAGTAGTATTTCCATTTACAAAATATAGTAATTCTTGATCACTGAAAATGTCAAATCCTAGGAAACATAGAATTCCTACATATGATGTTCGTTCTCCAACAATTAGCCGAAGATTCATTTGATGAACCGATTTATGTATACATTTCTGTTACATTAGAATTAGAGACAAGTTCTGTTTAGATATAACTCCAAAACAGTTTTTATATTTTATTTTCACATTGAAAATCAGTCAAATTTGGTTCAGCCAAATCCGAACATGTTTATGTAAAATTAATGCTGGCGGCGAGCTGCACTTTTTTTTTTTTTTCCTAAATGGAGAATGGGTTAAAGAAAAGAACTTTCTACTCCTGATGAGAATATTTTCAGTTTGAAGAAGAAATTTCATATGGGAAAAGTAGGTGAGTACATGTGTCCCACCTTTCTACTCACAAAGGCCAGTATCAAACAGAATCATTAAATTCCAGTGCTTCTAGTTCTGGCCCTATTTACAGCTGCAAACAAGCCTGCCAATCAGTGTCAGTTTTGTTAAGAAATTTTGTCACATGAATACTTGGAATGAGTCCAATAATTACATTCTCATAGACTACTGAGAACCTGTCAGAAATAACACTATAGGAGTCATCACAGAGACTTGCAGTCTGATATTCCAGGCAGTGACCTAGAGAGGGAGAGTTAAAGTCTTTCCATATCTTATTACAAATTGGCCAAATCAATGTGTGATAATTAAAACTATTTTACTTTAAGACAGGGAAAAGAATAAACAACGAAATCGGAAGGAATCGACTCAAGAAATCCATAGCCTCAATTAGATTTCCAGTAAAACCTCCCTTAACTTTTTAAAATTGTACTTGCCATATAACATACAATATTATATAGTTTCTGATGTACAACATGGTAATTCAACATTTATATACCTTACTAAGTGATCACCAAAATAAGTCTGGTAACCACCTATCACAGTACATAGTTATTACAATATTATTGACTCTATTCCTTATGCTGTACATTATATCCCTGTGACTAATTTTATAACTGGTAGTTTGTACTTCTTAATCCCTTACCTTTTTCTGCCCAGTTTCCCCTCTCACCGGCAGTCATCAGTTTGTCCTCTGTATTTATGAGTTTGTTCTTGTTTTGTTTTTTATATTCCACATATAAGTGAAATCATATAGTATTCGTCTTCTTCTCTCTTATTTCACCTAACATAATACTCTCTAGATTCATCTATGTTTTATTCTTTTCTATGGCTGAGTAATTTTCCACCAGGTATGTATAGCACATCTTTATCCATTCATTTATCGATAGACACCTAGTTAGCTTTCATATCTCAACTATTTTAAGTAATGCTGCAATGAACGTAGGAGAGCATACATCTTTTTTAATTACTGTTTTCCTTTTCTTCAGATAAATACCCACAAGTATAATGTCTGGGTCATGTGGTAGTTGTAGTTTTAATTTTTTGAGAAATTTCCATACTGTTTTCAATAATGTCTGCACTAATTTATCCTACCAACGGTACACCAGGGTTACCTGTTTTCCACATCCTCACTGACACTTATTATTTGTTGTCTTTTTCATAATAACCTTCTGACAGGTGTGAGGTGATATCTCATTGTGGTTTTGATTGGCTTTTCTCTAATAATTAGTGATGTTGAACATCTTTTAATGTATTTGTTGGTTATCTGTATGTCCTCTTTGGAGAAATGTCTATTTAAATCCTCTATCCATTTTTTAATTGGATTGTTTGTTTTTTTGATGTTGAATTGAATGAGTTCTTTATATATTTTGCATATTAACTCTTTATCAGATATATCATTTGCAAATATCTTCTCCTTTTCAGTAGGTTGCCTTTTTGTCTTGATGATTTCTTTTGCTGTGCAAAAGCTTTTTAGTTTAATATAGTCCCATTTGTTTATTTTTGCTTTTGTTGCCTTTGCCAAAAGGGACGTATCCTAAAAAATATTGCTAAGACAGATTTCAAAGCCTTTACTGCCTACGTTTTCTTCTAGGAGTTTTGTGGTTTCAGATCTTACATTTAAGTTAGTAATCCATTTTGAGTTTATTTTTATGTGTACTACAAGAAAGTGGTCCAGTTTCATTTTTTTCGAGTATCTATCCATTGTTCTGAACACCATTTCTGGAAGTAATTGTTTTTTCCCCATTGTATAATATCGCCTCTTTTGTTGTAGATTAATTGACCCTATAATGTGGATTTATTTTTGGGCTCTCTATTCTGTTCCATTGAACTATGTGTCTGTTTTTGTGCATACAGTTTGGTTACTATAGCTTTATAATATACTTTGAAATCAGAGAGTATGATACCTCCAACTTTGTTCTGCTTTCTTAAGATTTATTTTCTTGTTCAGGGTTTTTTGTAGTTCCATATAAATTTTAGGATAATTTATTCCAGTTCTGTGAAAAATGCCATTGGTATTTTGATAGTTATTGCATTGAATCTGTAGATTACTTTGGGTAATATGGACATTTTAACAATACTAATTCTTCCAGTGCATGAGCACAATATATCCTTCCATTTGTTTCATCTTCAATTTCTTTCATCAGTGTCTTATAGTTTTCCAAGTATGGAACTTTTTACCCTCTTGGTTAAATTTATTCCTAGATATTTTATTCTTTTTTTCTCTCCCCCCCTCCCCAGCTTTATTGAAATTTAATAGACAATTAGTTGCTAGTATTTATATTGTACAATTCAGTGAGTTTTTTTAAATTATAGTTGGCATACAATAATATACCAGTTTCAGTTGTACAGAACAGTGATCAGAGACCAATATAACTCGCAAAAAAATCACCCTACTAAATCTAGTACATATTGATTACATATATTACATATTGATTACAATATTATTAACCATCTTCCCCGTGCTACACTCTACATCTCCAAGTCTATTCTGCAACTATCTATTTGTACCACTTAAAATTTTTTGCCTTTTTGTGCCATTTTCCTCAACTCCCCTCCTGTCTAGTAACTTTCAAAATATTTTCTGTATCTATGAGTTTATTTCTGCTTTTGTTGTTGTTGATTTTGTTCTTTAGATTCCACACATATGTGAAATCATGTGATATTTGTCTTTCTCTATCCAACCCATTTTATTCAGTGCAATACCCTCTAGGTCCATCAAGGCAATATCCTTTTCCATCCCCTTTCTTTTAGTCCATGTATGTCTTTTAATCTGAAGTGAGTCTCTTGTAGGCAGCATATGTAGAGGTCTTGTTTTCTTATCCATTCAGCCACTCTATCTTTTGGTTGGAGCAGTTAATTCTTTTCCATTTGAGGTACTTGTTATAGGAATGTAGTTATTACCATTCTTTATTTCTGTTCTTGATACATGTTTTATTTTTCTTAAAGAAGTCCCTCCAACATTTCCTATAATACTAGCTTGGTGTTGATAAATTCCTTTAGCTTATTTTTGTCTGGGAAGCTCTTTATCTGTCCTTTGACTCTAAATGATAGCTTTGCTGGATAAAGTATTCTTGGTCTTAGATCCCAGGTTTTCATCACGTTGAATATTTTGTGCCAAGCCTTCCTGTCCTGTATAGTTTCTTTTGAGAAATCAGCTGCCAGTCTTATGGGTGCTCCCTTGTAGGTAACTAACTGCTTTTCTCTTGCTGCTTTTAAGATTCTCTCTTTGGCTTTAAGCTTTGGCATTTTAATTATGATGTGTCTTGGTGTGGGCCTCTTTGCCTTCCTCTTTCTTGGGACTCTCTGAGCTTCGTGGGGTTGTATGTCTATCTCCTTCACCTGATGAGGGAAGTTTTCTATCATTATTTCTTCAAATAGCTCTTCAATTTCTTGTTTTCCTTCAGGTACCCCTATGACATGAATATTTTTACATTTAATAGTGTTTCATAGGCTCCTTAAATTAATACTATTGTCTTGACTTCTATTTTCTTGACCTTCTGATTGAGTGTCCTTGGCTTCCCCATCCTCTATATTGGTGGTTCAATCCTCTTCTTTATTCACTCTGTTCATTCCCTCTAATATACTTTTCATCTCAGATAATGTTTTCTTCATTTCTGACTGGTTCCCTTTTATAATTTCCATTTTCTTTTTTATATTTTTTATCTCTTTGTTTAAGTTCCAATTGAATTCATCTGCATTCCCCCTAAGTTCATTGAGCATCTTCATAACTAGTGTTTTGAACTCTGCATCTGTTAGATTGCTTGACTCCATTATTCCTGGATCTCTGTTCTGTTCTCTCATTTGGTTTCTGCTTCTTTGTCTTCCCATTTTGGCTGCCTTTCTGTGTCTGTTTCTATGTACTAAGCCAAGCTCCTAAGTCTCCTGGTCTTATTGGCATGGCTTTGTGTGGTAGGTGTCCAGTGACACTGTCCTGAGAGGGGTTCAGCTGCAGGCCAAATTGAGGCCCAGCCTGTGCCCCGCCAGGGCTACCAATTAAGATTCAGCAAGCAATCCATAGATGCTGTGCTTATAGTTGCCTCAAGAAGCCATGCCAGAAACTGAGGCCAGCTGCCTCCAGTGTGAGTTTTGGGGTTGGCTGAGTAAGGAGCACAGGACTCACTGAGGACACAACTGAATGTGGCTTGGGTAGGGTTATGAGTTGAGGAAACTGGAGTATCAGGAAATCCTCTGAGCAGAGCAACCTCTGTTACCCAGTTTGATGATGTCTCCGCTATGGTAGCACTGTGACTGCACACTAGGAGCGGGGCGGGCTCAACAGAGGAACAATGGATACTGCTGGCACTTCTGTCTGGGAGAAAGCCTCGCCTCTGGCCTTCACTCTGACACTCAGTGTCCCCCTGTAAGTCCTTCATGCCCCTGCACAGCCGACCCAACACCGGTGCTCAGAGCGAGCAGGTCCATTACTGTGAAAATCCACTTGTGGACACGACCTCTTTAAGGGGCATTTGCCACTGCTGCTGCCTCTGCCACAGCCTCCGTCCCGTTCAGACGCTGGGGACAGGTCAGCCTCTTGTCTTCACTCTCTCCTACCTTCTACCATTGCAGGCTGATTAATTATTTCCCTCCTTAGTTGTAGTGTTTTTGTTTTTCTAGATCCCAGGCAACTTTTTTTACTGTTTGCTCTATATTTGTGTCACAACTTTGATTTGGTTGCAAGAGGGATGAATAAAGCCTCTATCATCTATGCCATGCCCCCCCATCTATATTTTATTCTTTTTGATGCAGTTGTAGATAGAATTGTTTTCTTAATTTCTCTTTCTGCAACTTTGTTATTTGTGTATAGAAACACAAAATATTTCTCAATATTAATTTTGTATCCTACAACTATAGCGAATTCATTTGTTAGTTCTAATAGTTTTTTGGTGGACTCTTTAGAGCTTTTTATATATAGTATCATGTGATCTGCAAATAGTAACAATTTTACTTCTTCATTTCCAATTTAGATACCTTTTATTTCCTCTTCTTGTCTGATTGCTGTGGCTAAGATTTCCAGTACTATATTGAACAAGAGTGATGAGAGTGAGCATCCTTGTCTTTTTTCCTGATCTTAGAATTGAGTTGATATTAGCTGTGAGTTTGTCATATATGGCCTTTATTATGTCGAGGTATAGTTCTTTCTGTAAACACTTTGTTGAGAGTTTTTATCACAAATGGATGTCAAATTTTGTCTAATGTTCTTTCTGTATCTATTGAGATGATTATATGATTTTCATCCTTAATTTTGTTTTTATGGTGTATTGCATTGATTTGCAGGTATTAAATCATCCTTGCATCCATGGAATAAATCCCACTTGATCATGGTATATGATCCTCTAAATGTATTGTTGATTTGGGTTTGCTAATATTTTGTTGAGGATTTTTGCATCTATGTTCATCAGGGATATTGGCCTGTAATTTTCTTTTTTTGTTGTTGTCTCTTTGGTTTCGGTATCAGGGTAATGCTAGCCTCATAGAATGAGTTTGGAAGCTTTTCTCCCTTTTCAATTTTTTGGAATAGTCTAAGAAGGATTGGTATTAATTCTCCTTTAAATGCTTGGTAGAATTCACATGTGAAGCCATTTGGTCCTGGACATTGGTTTGTTGGGAGTTTTTTGGTTGCTGATTCAATTTCATTTCTGATAATCAGTCTGTTCAGATTTTCTGTTTCTTCTTGATTCAGTCTTAGAAGATTATATGTTTCTAGGAATTTATCTATTTCTTCTATGTTGTCCAATTTGTTAGCATATAATCGTTCATAGTATTCTCTTATGACCCTTTTTATTTCTGTGGTATCACTTCTCTTTCATTTCTGATTTTATTTATTTATTCTCTCTCTTTTTTTTATTAGTCTGGCTAAAGGTTTATCTATTTTATTTATCATTGCAAAGAACCGATTCTTAGTTTCATTTATCTTTTCTATTGTTTTATTTTTAGACCCTGTTTTATATGCTTTTGCTCTGATCTTTATTATTTTCTTCCTTCTCACTTTGGGTTTTGTTGTTCTTTGTTTTCAAATTCATTTAGGTATGAGCTCAGATTGTTTATTTGAGATTTTTCTTGTTTCTTGGGGTAGGCCTGTGTTGCTTTGAATTTCCCTCTTAGAACTGATTTTGTGGTATCCCAAAAATTTTGAATCACTGTGTGTTTTTTAATTTGTATCAATATATTTTTTGATTTCCACCTTGATTTTTTTCATTAACCCATTGACTGTATAGTAGTATGTTGTTTAGTCTTTACATGTTTATATTTCTTTTAGTGTTCTTGTAATTTTGCCTTGTTCCTGATGTCAAAGAAGGAAGGAGATGTGGGTTAAAGTTTTTTATTTTTTATATTCTCTTTTATGGATGAATATGAAATGTAGAAAAAATCTGTCTCATGATAACATAGGATTTTTCTGTTCAGTATATTGATTTACGCTATAATTTTCACCTTTATTTTTGTGCTTTGTTTTAACATAATAGATGAACCCAAATCTATTTTCATTAAGCTCATTTAATGCAGCCCCTTCTTTTCCATGATTGTGTTGTATGTACCCCATTAATTGTTTTTAAAGGATTTTACTATATTCTCCATCACTCTAGAGTAAAATTAACCTTAGTCAATTTAGGGTTCCATTTTTCCATGGTGTTGTTATTCCTAAATTCTGGGAAGCTTATTTGTATATTGTCAAAGCATGGGGAAAGGGTAACTGTTGGCACCCAATGAGATGTCCTCATTCCTCCTATCTTTAGTTGTTCTTATTCTCAGAGGTCACTGTTACATTGTCTCTAATTTCTGAATGCGAGACTCCTTCAGCTGCTACTCGTAGCTATAGCCCTTCACTCTTCTCTTGGCATGGAAAACTCAACAGGACAACCTATAGACTCTACCATCTCCAGGATATTCTTTGGCCACATTGGAATTATTCTACTGTTCTTACATAATGTTAAGAGTCTTGTCAACTTTGCAAGGCTATTTCGATTTCATGCTTAGACCTATGTTGCAAATTAAGTACGTGTAGTAGCTACATGGGTAAATAGACAACTGAAATAGGTGGGTAATGTGGACTATGATGACCTAGAGAACAACTTGTTCTGTTGGAAGAGGGGGCCATGATTCAGCTCTAGAGTACTGCTTCTATGTGCAAATGTAGACCAATTTTTACAGACCTTCTGGGTTTTCAAGGTTTTATGTGAAATTTCTCAACAGCAGGCCATATCTAGCCTGTGGATAGCTGTATTCATTTTCCAATGCCGTTGTAACAACTAGATTTATACTGTGTGGTTGGAAAAGATGCTTGATATGATTTAAATCTTAAATTTACTGAGACTTGTTTTGTGGCCTAACATGTGGTCTATCCCAGAAAATGTTACATGTGCACTTGAAAAAAAAATGTGTATTCTGATTTGAGGTCGAGTGTTCTCAAAATATCTGTTAAATTCATCTGATTTTATGTGTTATTTAAGACCTTCCAAAGAAGTCCCAGTATAACTTGCCCCTAAGACTCCCCATGGCTTGAGCCAGCTCCAACTACAAGTTCAAATAGCCTGCCAAGGCTTTCCCTGCATAACTTGCCTCAAAGGCTCCTCATGACTAACACTCTCTCTAGCTACAGCTCTAGGCCCCATTGCGCAAGGCTTGCAACCTCCCTTATCTTGAGTGCTAATTTCATTAGTATGTTGCTTAGGCATGGAAGGTGATTTAATTAGTAAGGATAAGATAGTTTTACTCCAGAAAGAAATAATCCTCTAATCTCATTGGCTTAAAACAGTAATAATTTATTTGCATTATGGATTCTGTTGAGGAACAATAGATGCTACAATTTGGAGTAAAAGGAAAAGAGACATTGATTTTTGAAGGAATTTAGAATAAAGGTAGTTCCTATAGGGGTGGACATAAGGCCATGGACTTGGAAGAGGGAAGTGATTTCTCCATGCCAACCCCAGAGCCTCTCCCATGCCTTTCACAGACTCTACTTTATTAATGCTTGTGTTGAACATTCCAAAAGATCTGAAAGTTAGGTCCTGAGTGAGTTCTGACATCACTGCATTCTGCTTTATTTTTTTTGTCTTCTTTTCTTTTTCTACTAATGGTTTCAGTATAAGGAAAGAAAAGTCTCCAGTTTAAATTACAGCAGTGCCTATGTTATTAAACAAAGATATATTTATATTCATTAAATAGCACTTAAAATTAAAATTACAGTCATTAGCTAAGAGGCCAGACATAATAGTATTCTAAATATGTATTATTTAGGGACCTTGGTCCAGTTTTATAAATTTTCTAACAATATTAAATTTTAGAAAATTGTTAAAAATTTCTTTGCCCATAAGATGGTCTGGAAAACATTATATGATTTTAAATAGTAAATCAGTGGCATTTAAAATCACTTTTAATATAAGTTTAAAGGAAAAGAAGGAATATGATGAAGCTAAAAAGTTGTCAATAGCTACCACAGTGTCTTTGAGAACCTTCGTAATCCAACATTATCTAAGCCCATCTGGTTACTTCTACTGGAATTACGTGGTGTGTTGGAGGGATAAACTGAATGTAGATGTGACCTTAGCCATGACAGAAAGTCCTGGGCGAAGCCAGGATTGGCCTCTGATTTGCCATTGTGGGTTTTAAACCCATGCCATTATCTGAGCCTCATGCCATTATAATTTTCGGTTCAGCATTTTGATAGAAATGCAAGATTTCCTGAAAGTAGGAAATGTTTTTGGTAAATTTCCCTGAGTTTTATTAATAAAAGATATTTTATCTTTCCATGCATTATGTTCCAAAGAATCTGAGAAACCCTGGAGCTGAGGTTCTATGAGGGCTCTCTTGTTTTATTTTTCCTCCACATATTCTTGATCATATTGATTCCTTGTGATGAAAACGATAACGTTCATTTAGTTCTGAGTAAAACAAGTTGTGCATGCTCACGTGTGTGTGTGTGTGTGTGTTTGTGTGTGTGTGTGTGTGTGAGAGAGAGAGAGAGAAAGGGGGGGGAGAGAGAGAGAGAGAGATCAGGACAAAACACAGAGCTTGCTGGGTCTAGTAGGTAGGATCCTTTCTATGGTGCTCCCGTAGGATTTCCTTTCCAGAGTCCGTACTCCCAACCCTCACCAGCCCAATCTCAGGTAACCTGTTAACCCCTCCTCATCACCTCATAGCACTCTGTAATATTTGCCATCTTATCCAGACAGTGTGCTCCTTTAAGTCAAGGACTATGACTGCTCATCTGCATATGCCTAGGTCAGCTCATTGCTTAAAGTGAGGAATGGATTAATTAACTGAAAGAACAACCGAGTAGCTTGAGGCTGTCTGGTTTCTAGTCCTACCTTTTCTCCAATTTCCACTTTATAAGAAGACCAGGAAAAGTGTTCTATTTCCTTAGTGAAGAATATCCATCTCCAGATTTCTTCCAGCTCTCAAAGTATGTATCCCTAAAAATCAAGACTGTGTTCTCATGTCCACTTCACTGTCCACTCACTGATACCTGCTCTGAGGAGAACATGGAGCAAGCCTGCCTTTCTCTAGGCACATGCCTTCCTATCAGCCTCCTTGACAACTTAGTTCTGATGTTGTGTCCCCATACTCATACCATCACTGCCTGGCATGCAATTTGTCAAGTGTTCGAGTACAGTTTTTTTTTTTTTATAAGAACAGAAAAGAGTACAATATTACCATTCAAAATATCTAAAATGTAAAATGGACAAAAACAATGAAAAAATTTTTCCCTCTCATGGCAGAGAGTGTTTCATGGTCAGTAACAAGAAGAGAAACAATTATCAATGAATAAGTATTCCAGAGAAATGCAGAATGAGATTATAGACAATAAACCCCCTACTTAATGGTATAAATCTAGTTGTCATCAAAACAATAAACTCCCTACTTAGAAATGGTAAAACCAAAAACACCAACAGCGTGAATGCTTGCTATTGGTCTTTTCATTGAAAAATTAAAACTAGAGTATTTTTAGTTAGTACAAAATATTTGGATACCTCTGTTAATCTAGCATTTGTTTATATATTGCTCTGCCTTATCTACATTTCTGATCAAGGCTGGCTATAAAACGACTCAAAAATACAAGGTCTATTATTAAGAATCAGACTTTGTTTATATTACAGGAACACGTTGCCATCTTTTCTTTGAAGATTTGACTTTGGGTGGTGAACACACAGTGCAATATACAGATGATGTATTATAGATTGTACACTTGAAATCTATATAATTTTATTAACCAATGTCACCCCAATAAATTTAATTTAAAAATGTTTAAATAGAAATAAAAATCAGAAAGTAACATACATAATTTTTTAAATTTTGTATTTAAAATTATTGGATTAATAATTTTTATTATTATTAAAATTTAATAAAATAAAATAAAAAATAATTTAATAAAAATAAAACTAATAAAGTCAAATAAGTTTCAAGTGTACAATTCAACAGTATGTTATATATATTGCATTGTGTGTTCACTACCCACAGCTGGATTTCCTTCTGTCCATACATAACCTTTTAAGTCTATAGTAATCCGTCAATTAACAATTTATAAGGAGCCACCTGAGACTAGATATGAAGGCCTGTGCTCACTTAGTGGGTGTCGGGGCAGGGGGAGAATGTTCACACGAATAAGACATGGTTCTTGTCATAATAACAATGAAAATTAATGATTAAAGCACTGATTCTTGCAGCCTAAATTAGCAGCATCCAAATCACTCATTAATTCATGAAAACAATTCACCAATGTGCCAGAGCATATACTAGGTGAACTGGGGGATTTACTATCATTTTTCCATCCATCATGAAGATATAATCTCCAAGGCTGAAGAGTCTTTCTCTGTCTTGTTTGTGGCTGTATCTTCTGTGCCCAGAGCAGCACCTGGCACAGAGTAACCATAATGAATTCCTATAGAAAGAAAAAATGAATTCACTCCCTAAATCCACCCCATATCAGAAACCTATGACATGTTATAGATTGTAAAATGAACACGTGTGATCATTGTACTGAGACCATATGCATGAGCTTAGGAGCACAGTCTCTGGAGTCATGTCCTTGGGTCCAAATTCTGGCCCCAAACCCTCCAGCTGTGTGACCTTGGGTAAGTTTCATAACATCTATGACCTTCAGTATGTACATTAGTCATCTGAGAGTGAGAGTCATAAATCTCCTTTTCACAGTCCCATGTGAAGGTGAAATTGTCTAACGTATGTTTGGTGCTTAGCATAATGCCTGGGCATGATAAACAACTGTCCTTGTTTGTGGTACTATTCTTATCACTTAATAACATTCAACTCATCTGAATTAACTCACATCTTTAAAACCACGTGAAATTACTCTGGAAGATAAAAATTTCAAATGATGGGATATCTAGGACAGAGCAAAGTGCCTAAAGCATAGTAAATTAATTCACTGAATCAACAAGAAGCTTGAGAAATTTGATTTCCAGTATTTGTAGTCCTGCAGCCGTTCCCTCTTCCTGTTCTGCACATCTCTTTCCTAGCACATATCTCACAGTCAGACAAGCATCATCAAGTTCTTCTTTCCAATGAAGAAGCCCGGATGAAAACAAAGGTTTGGGAATCGGTGAGGGGTTAAAAAGAAAGGAGGTGAAAGTGTTCAAGGGCCCAGCCTAGAGAGTAGCAGAAACTAACAAGGGCTCTGAAGGAGACCCAGAGGACAGTGCTACAGGTGTTTGCATTTTATCAAGATTCCTGGAGGACTTTTATCTTTCCCAGACCTAAGTTGTCATGAAAACTGAGTAAACGTGTGCCTGTGAACCAGGAAAAGACAGTTTCTTCACTGTTGCACATAATAAGAAAGTAAATAAACTTGCTAGTGTAGCTGTTTCCTCCACTTCTCTTTGGAAATGAAAAAAATTAAAACAAGTTTTAAAATCGATGTATACTTTAACTATTATAGTTTATATAAACACATTTTTGCAATATCATTAAGTGCTTATGCAATATCATTAAGTGCTTAAGGAAAACCCACAGCAGGAATGAAAAGACTGAAATGACGGGCTGTCACACAATGCCATGTTTAGATGTACAGGTCACACTGCCTGCTGATGGAACGTTGCTGTTATAAAACCGAGGAACTGCCGCCCAGGCTTGAAGTTCCTCTCTCTCCCAATCATTGATTCTGCTTGGGGGAAATCCAGAAAGCTTCATTGTGAGCCTATATTAAGGGGATAAAGTTCAGTCACTTTTTGAAAGGACAATAACTGCTCTATTTTCCTCATGCTCATCTAAGTCAGAAATGGATTTTGTGCCAACATTAGAAATCAGTTCTGATGATATGTGGAGGTTAAAATTCCCAGCACATGTTTTCAAGAGTAGAAGTGTTAAGGCTGGTGTTACATTCGATTTCGTGTTGTGGATTTAGTGCTCTACCTACTTAAACGTCCCATTTGTAATTTTAAATACTTCCTGAGTCTCAATACTAAGTAAATGACATATAAACTTTTCATACATGCAGAAAGGTATATTTCTACAATTCTGGGTTAAAAGAGTATACTGGGAACATGTCTTCCACTCTCTTTCCTCCACAGCTCGCAAATGACTTCTCCCACATCCCTCACTGTGCTTTACAAAGTCACGGATGCACAGACGTCACCCAGCTGCCCAGAGCTTTATCTAGACTAGGATGTGGTTAATACGCACATATGAAAAGGGGCTAAGCTTACTTTTGCCACTATTTCATCTTTCCTTTCCAAATCACTCTCTGCATATTAGTTATGCACTAGGACAGTGAACCTGTGTCATGTGTCCCCTCCTCTGCCAGCCTACATTTACCTCATCCAAGACAGTCTTTTCTAAGTATAAACTTTATAATCTCTCTTTCTCTTCCCCAAATAAGACTTCTCCTATTTTGTCTCTTTTCTTCATTTGTCTGATATCCTGGGATTGTGTACAATGATTTTGAAAAAGCATCAAATATTAATCACCTCAGAGGTGTATTTATCATGTGAAAAGGAGACCCTGGAGCTACAGTGGTTTGTCCCCAAAGGAGGAATTGTGAAATCTTAGGTGGTGGACCCCTCTGTTGAAATGGCAGGATTCCAGGATATGGTCTGGAAATACATGAGTCATAGATACATTGGTAGAATTTTCAAGCAGTATGTGTAACATCGAACCTCACCAAGGCCAACTGTATTTGGAGTAGGCTCTCGAGCTGCCCACGAATCAAACTTATTCCCACAATGTCACAGTATTTTATAGTATACATTATCTTGTGACAAAAGCTCTGTAATTGAAAGACAATGGCTTTTATATTTTTAGAAATCTAGTTTCAAGGCAATATGAATCTCTCAATTCTATCTTTCACTAAATCCTATAGGAAAGGATAAAGCTACATTAAGTAGAAGTATGTAGCAACATTAGAAAACAAATGAGAGGACACAATATTTGCAAATGTCAGTTATTCATCACATTAACCTATAAATTCAAAATGATTTCAATAAAAATCCTAACGAGTTATTTTTGTGGAACTATAAAGTTGAATTAAAAATTAACATGGAAAATACAGGACTCTGAAGGAGCCAAGACAATTCTAAAGAAGTACAAGGAAGCAGAAGTTGTCTTACCAAATAGCAAATAATGTTGAGATTCTCTAATAAAACAGGTGTTATTGTCAGAGAAACAGGAAAGTAAATCAGTGAAACATCATAAGTTATTCAGAAAAAGTCCCCAAGTACATCTGGGAACTTGATCTGTGTTAGATGTGATATTACAGATTAAGAAGTTAAGAATTGCTCAATAAATGATGCCAAAAATTATCTTTCTTCAAGGCAAAAATAATAAAATTAGATATCTAATTCCGCATAAAAAAATAAATTTCAGAAATTTATATGAACTAAATAATGTAAAAAATGTAAAACTATTAGGAAAAATATTAGGTATTAATTAGAAAACAAAGTAATCACAATTCATTAAAGAAAGAGTAATGCCTTTAACTACATTATAACTACACAATAAAAAGAGATCCTTAAAAGCTAACCTAAAGGCTGAGAGCTAATCACAGGACCATAGAATGCTCCCTCTCTTCTTACATCTTAGCAACACTTCAATAGAGCTCCTGTGTAACAACAGGAATACAACTGAAAGAAGTGCATGACACAGACCTTATCTGAGAAAAAGTCCCTAGGGAACTGCAAAGACAACAGAGGAGACTTTTCTTAGGGAATTATTTTATTCTTAGATGATATAACAAAAAAGTTTGTTCAAAGTATTCAGTGATTATGGCCTATGCATAAGTGAAATGAATGATAACAATGTTATAATGGACAGGAGGGATAAATTGTGTATAATACTCTGTTATAAGGTACTTATAGTACCTGTGAAATAAATAGTGTGATTTGAAAGAGGACTTTGATTGATTATACATGTGTAATGCAAGCTCAAGTGTGACTACTAAAAAAGTAAAGAGTAGAATAATTGATGTTTTAAGAGCAGAAAATGTGGAATTACATAAAATGCTAATAAAACCAGAAAAATCATGGAAAGAATGAATAAGAGCAATGAACAGAATACAATAACAAATATTGTGAATATTAATCCAATTTAACAATGTTTGCTTTAACATCAATGGTCTAAATATGCCAATTAAAAGACAGAGACCGTCAGAGTAGATTTTTTAAAAAGTCCCAACTATATGTTGTCTATTAGAAACCCACTTTGAATATAAAGACAGATAAATTAAAGGTAAAGGGACAGAGAAAGGTATTCCATGCTAACACCAATCAAAAGAAACTTGGAGTAGTTATATTAATTTCAGATAAAGCAGAATTTAGAGCAAGGAAAATTTTAAAGGATAAAGAGGAGCATCACATAATAAAGAGGTTAATTCTCCAAGAAGACATAACAATCCTTATTGTATATGCAACCAACAACAGAGCAGCAAAACACGTGAGGCAAAACTTACAGAACTGCAAGAAGATGTAAATTAATCTACTATTTAGTTAAAGACTTCAATACCTCTCTATCAGTAATTTACAGATCCATCAGGCGGGAAAATAGTAAAGACCTAGTTGAACTGCCTAGCACTATCAGCCCATTAGATCTAACTGACATGTATGGAATACTTCATCCAACCAGAGCAAATACACACTCTTCTCAGTAAACTTATTGTTATAAATTAAGACTTTAATTGTAATCCCAGAAGTAGCCACTAAGAAAGTAACAAAACAATGTACAGAAGAGGAAATTAGATGAGAATCAAAATGGTACAGTAGAATTAATCACAAAGAAAAAGACAGTAATGGAGGAATTGAGAAATAAAACATAAGACATATAGAAAACAATTAGCAAAATGGTAGAAGGAGCTCTTTCCTTATCAGTAATTACTTTAAATATAATGAATTAAACTCTCCAAAGGTGGATATTGGAAGGATGGATAAAAGAAATGATCCAACTATATGCTGCCTATAAGAGACACACTTTAGATCCAAAGATACAAATAATTTGAAAGTAAAAGAACAAAAAAAGATATTACAAGCATGTATTAACCAAAAGGCATCTGGGGTCTCTATACTAATATCAGAAAAATAGATTTTAAGTTAAAAATTATTATAAGATGCAAAGAAGGATGTTATACATTTATAAAAGGGTAAATCCATTAAAAAGATAGAACAATAATAACATCTACACACCTAACTAAGCCCCCAAATATATGAAGCTAACCTGACAGATTGAAGGAAAAAATACAGTTCTAAAATAAAGTTAGAAATTTTAATATCACACTTTCAATAATGAATAGAATAACTAGATAGAATATTAGTAAGGAAAAAGAATGCTTCAACAACACAATTAACTAACTAGACCTAGCAGACACATATAACCTAACAACAGCATCATACATATATTTTTCAAGTGCATATGTGACATTACCCAGGATATACCATATGTTGTGCCACAAAACAAGTCTTAATACATTTAAAAATATTGCAGTCATACAAGGTATCTTCTCCTACCTCAATGGAACAAAACTGGGAATCAATAACAGAATGAAAACTGAAAAAAAAATCACAAATATGCAGAAATTCAACAATGGCCTCAAAGAAGGAGTGTAACAGTAGAGAAGAAATCACAAAGGAAATTGTAAAATAATTTGAGATGAATGGAAACAAAACATACCAAAACTTATTGTATGCAAAATCTGAATCTGCATTGGCCTGGTGAGATTGGTTCCCTCCACCCTGTGAATCTTTGAGACCCTGCCTAACCCAACTCACAAATTGATGATGGCAAACTCATTGCCCAGCAATCAGTCCTACCCTGGGCTCTCAGCAGGAAGGGCATTCTACAGCAATCAATAGTCCCCCCACCCCACGCACCTCTGGAGAAACTCTCTGTGGCAGGCAACAAGCGCCAGCCTGAGCTGCAGTATTTCTTGAACGAATTTCAGGTGTACAGGCCTGAGACAGGCAGAGGCTATCCTCACTGTGATCTGAGACTTTTGCAAGAGATCCACAGGTTCTACACTGCCACCAAACCTGAATCTACATTGTCCAAGTGAAATCTTCTTGCTTTACTCCAGTGACTCCCTGGGTACATGCCCCACCCAACTTGCATACCATTCAAAGGCTCTTTTAGTTGCTGAGTCTTACAGGCAGCTGGCAGGCCTTGGGGTTTCCTGGACCTTTTCAGAAGCTGCCCCAGGCCAGGAACTGGTGACAGCCAGCCTCTGTTTGCAGTGTGATCTTTCCCACTGGCCTCTAGATCCAGCACAAGCAGTAGCCACCTGCAGATTGCTTTGTAGCTCCTTCCAGGTAGCCTGGGTGGTCACAGGTGGCTTAGATTTAGAGAGGATTTCATGAATCTGACCTCAAAGGCAAGGGAAGTAAAAGCAAAATAAATGAATGGGACTATATCAAACTAAAAAGCTTCTGCACAATGAAAGAAACCGTCAACAAGACAAAGAGGCAACCATCCAAATGGAGGAAGATATTTGCAAACAACACCTCCATTAAGAGCCTAAATATGCAAAATATGCAAAGAACTCATACAACTCAACAATAAGAAAATCCAATTAAAAAATGGACAGGGGACCTGAACAGACACTACCCCCAAGAAGACATACAGACAACCAATGGATATATGAAAAGATGCTCAACTTCACTAGCTATCAGGGAAATGCAAATCAAAACCATAATGAGATACCATCTCATACCTGTTAGAGTAGGTATCATCAACAGGACAAGGAATAACAAGTGTTGGAAAGGATGTGGAGAAAAAGGAACCCTCATACACTGCTGATGGGAATGCACATTGGTACAACTACTATGGAAAACTGTATAGGGGTTCCTCAAAAAACTAAATTGAATTACCATATGATCCAGCAATCCCTCTTCTGGGTATTTACCTAAAAAACCAGAAAACATTCATCTGCAAAGATATATGCACCCCGATGAATAATAGCAGCATTATTCATGGTGGCGAGGACATGGAAACAACTGAAGTGTCCTACGATAGATGAGTGGATAAACAGATTGTGGTACATATATACAGTAGAATACTTCCCAGATGTAAAATAAGGTGAAATACTGCCATTTAGGATAACACGGATAGATCTTGAGATAATCATGCTAGGCAAAATAAGTCAGGTAGAAAAAGTTGAGAACCATATGATTTCACTTATTTGTGAGTTATAAAACTGAAAACAGAAAACAAACATGAAAGAGATTCATGGACACATACAACGGTTTAGTTGTTACCAGAGGGAAGGTGGGGTAGTAGATAACGGTAAAGGGAGCCAAAATATGGTGACGGAAGGAAATTTAAATTTGGATGGTGAATACACAATACAATATACGTATGATGTATTATTAAATTGTACACTTTAAACCTATATGATTTTATAAACCAATGTTACCCAATAAGTTTAATAAAAAAATAATAAAAATAATAAAAGTAAAAAGTTTAATTTTATGGTATGTAAATTTTATCTCAATTTTATAAAAAAGAAGATCTACCTAAGTACACATATTATGCAAAAATTATGCAAAAATTAATTCAAAATAGATCACAGAATTAAATGAAAAACATATTTCAATAATACTTAAAAAAATACAAAGTAGAATTTCTTCTAGATCTAGGGCTAGGCAGAGAGCTCTTAGACTTGATATCAAAGAATCATTGATAATAGAACAAATTGATATTCATCAAAATACAAAATAGTGACAGTAAAAACTGGATTGCTCTTATATCATTAATGGGAATTTAAAATAGTTCTTAAAATCTTGAGAATATTTAAAATAGTACAGCCACTCTGGGAAAAGATTTCCAGTTTAAAAAAAAAAACATGAAAATATCATAGACCCAGAAATTGCACATTTGGGCATTTATCCCAGAGAAATGAAAATTTATATTCACACAAAAAACTGTATGTGAATGTTTAGAGCAGTTTTATTAATAATAGCTGAAAACTAGAAACAACCCAGATGTCTTTTAATGGGTTAATAGATAAACAAACTGACACATCTATACCATGAAATAACTTCTCAGCATTAAAAAGGAAGGAAGTATTGATGCGACAACATAAATCTCCAGAGAATTACACTGAGTGAAAAAAGCCAATTACAAATGGTTACATACTTTACAATTTTACAGTCAGTTCCACTGTTTGCAAGTTTGCAAGTTATCTCCATGTCTGCATGGGTTTTCTCTGGGCATTCCAGTTTCCTCCCACATCCCAAAGATGTGCACATGAGGTGAATTGGGGTGTCTACATTGTCCACATCTGACTGAGTGTGGGTATGGGTGTTGAGACCACTCTGTGATGGAAAGATGTCTTGTCCAGGGTGGGTGCCTACCCAGCACCCTGAGCTGCTGGGACAGACTCCAGCCACCTGCAATCTGAACTGGAATAAGTGGGTTGGAAAATAATGATCTTACTTTTTTAAAATTTTATTTTATTAGTTTCCAGTATACAGCACATTGGTTAGACATTTATATAGTTTATAAAATGATCCCTCCCAATTGCTTTTTCTCTCCTCTGGCCCTCCACCTAGCCATTACATCAATGCTAGCTACATTCCCAATGCCATGCTCCCCATCCTCGTGACCATCTATCAAATACTAATTTGTACTTCTTTAACATTTTACCCCATTTTCCAAGCCCCCCAACCCCCTCTCCTCTGGCTATCACCAGATTGTCCTCTATATTTGTGAGTCTGTTTTTGTTTAGTTGTTTTTGTTCCTTAGATTCCACATTGATCTTACTTGTTTTTATTAATCTTCCTTTCTGTATGCATAGCTCACATTTATTCCAATGTTTAATATTAGAAGCGTTTTGGGTCTTTATTTGAAAGTTTGGTGATGTTTTTGTGACCATAAATATGCTGTACGAACTTAACTCTTGTTTATATTAATTAGCCTGTGCTAAAATTGGTTTCATTTTGTATTTTTGGTTAAAGTTGCAGTTTCCAAGAAGCTATCAACAACATGAAGTGAAAACTTTCTGTACATAGGTAACGATCTGCAAGGACAACTTCTAAAATGTTAACAGAGGTTATTTCTGGATGGTAACATTATGAGTGATCTCAATGCTCTTTATCACTCCTTTCTGTATTTTCTATTTTTTAGACTAGGCTTACTTTTAAAATAAAAATGGACTCACCAAGATGACAGAGTAGGAGATATCAGACTCTATTCCCCCACACACAAAAAATGATTATCCAAGAACAAAAATAGCTGTAGAAGAACTCAAGAATCCACTTAAGAGCCTCCAGCAACACAGGGAGTAAAAAAGCTGAGAATGACCACACAAAAAGGGTAGGAGGAACAGTTTAATTTTGCCTGCATCATCCCATCCTCCAGTATCAAAAGAGACTACTCCAGCCCAAGAGAGTTCCCCTCGCCAAGAAAAGCAGAGCAAACGAGGTAAGCAAGCAGCTTCACCAACCTTTCAGGGCACTGCATGAAGAAACTTCTTTGGTTTCACCCCATCCAGAGACTGGTAAAGTTGAGATGTCTGAAGACAGTGAGGAACAAGAGAGAAGGGCAGGAGTTACCAGTATTAGCCACGTGGTGGGAGTGACTGGTTTCCAGAGGCCTGCTCTGTAGAGGACCCCAGTAGCCTTCACTACTGAGGACCTCAACAAAAATTACAGGCACTCCATCTTCACTGAAGACTTCATCATGGACCCTACCATACTGTTCCAGAGGACTCCAAGAGTTTTCGCCTCTGAGGAAACCAATAGCCAAGACAGCCATTGCGAAACCTCTGCATATTTCACTTCTCAGGTTTCCACCCCACAAGTTTTGACATTCACAGATGCTAGCTGCTGAGTCCCTGTTCACTCCCTCTCCAATGCCAAAGCCTGGGATCAGCACTGGAAGCCAGCCCAGGCTTTTGCAGCTGAGCACATGCAAGACGCCAGCCTAGGCCCCTGTGGCAGACCCTCCTGCTGTATACATGCCCATGGATAGCCCCTAAAGCCACACTGACAGCCAAGGCTCCCACAGCTGCTCATGGGCCTGGATCTGGCCCTGACTTTTGTCACTAGCCTGCATTGCTATGCTTGCCTGCACACAGCCATCCCCAACTCCTGTCACCAGCCTCAAATGCTGTGTACACGCCTACAGCTAACCTCCACACTTGCACAAGTGCACACTGAAAGCCAACGTGCTTGCAATTGTTTATTGGCCCAGATTTGGCCCTGACTCCCGTCACTGACCTGCACCATTGCACATGCCTGCAGCTAGCTACCTCAGCTGTGCACCTGCACACCACTGACCCCAATTCCTGTCACTAGCTTTGACTGCTGTGTGTAAGGACCTGTAGCAAATTCCTGCAGCCATACAAGTGCATGCTGACAGCCAACGCCCCTTCCCACAGATGCTAATGGGCTTGGATCTGGCCATGACATATATTACTGGCCTGCACGTGCCTGAGAGTAGAACTTTAATGTTCTCACCATTATGACAACAAAAGGTAATTATGTGAGCTGAAGGATGTGTTAACATAATTAAATGTGGAAAACGTTTCACAATATAAACGTGTATCAAGTCATCACATTGTACACCTTAAACTTACACAATGTTATGTTACTTATATCTCACTAAGCTGGAAAAAAATAATTTTGTGTACCAATGATCTAATCCAGTGCTTCTCATAGTTAATGTATAGACAGAACCACCTTGGGAATGTTGTTAAAATTCAGGTAAGCAGATTCTGATTCAGCATGTCTGAAGTAAAGGCTGAGATTCTGCATTCCTAATAAGCTCTCAGGGGAAGCTGATGCTGCTGGTCCTCAGACCACACTTGGCATGGCAAGACTCCAGCCAGCCTCCCTATCTCAGGGCTTAGATCGGACCTGTGAATTCTCTGAGATGGAAAATTGAAAACAGAATGACATCCAGAGTGCAATCACTCATCTCTGTGTCATCCAGGCAAGGAGACTGAGCAAGAAGCATTGGGCATAATATGAGTACTGGTTGAAATTGAGAAATGGTAGTAGAGAAGAGACAGGAGGATGTCAAAAGGATCATCATTGGAAATGTGAGACACAGTAAGCAGGAGAGAAGAATGGGTCTGAAGAGCAAGAGAGAATAATGAGAGGAAGAACACAGACAAGACCAATATAATCTGGCATTGCTGGTCTGTGTTCCATTGAGTGAACATGCCACCAAATACCAGCTGTGTTCCTGAGCAATGTGAAGCCCTCAAGGAAAAAAAAAATTTGATGGAAGTAAAACAAATTTGAGGAGGTGAAAGATGGTCTAATAATTGGGAAGGCATGGATTCAGTCTGAGTAGAACATACCAATTATTTTCTACTTGTTTCTATACCCACTGCTGCTATGCTATGTTTGGGAAACTTTCTCTTGGAAAGTATTTAAGCTGATAATAAAAATATTGCATACATTGGGAAAAAATAGAATTATAAAAAAATTCCAACCTACACAAAAATATATTTAATTATTTTTAGTTTACTGGAGCCAGAATAATTTCCAGTGTTTTCCTTGCCAAAGATAATTAACCATTTATTTTGTTTGTTAGTACAGAAATTTTGGGGAGGGCATAAGAATTGGTCATTTTCAGCAGTATTTTTTTTTTTTGCGAGGAGGGGTGTGGCAGTAAACTTGAGTCATCCATGAGCAGGAATTTCTACTGCTAGACTTTGGTGTCCAGAAGTAAATGAGCATTTTCATCAAGATCTCTTACAAGCAACATTGAAAGTCAGGGCATTTCACCTATATACTATATTCCCTGCTTGTAAAAAGTATGCTGAGGCAAACTGTTAAGTGAAGTACTTTGGAGCCACCACAGTCATTAGGTGCTAATGAATCAGTGTTTCTGGTCCAGTGATATGACAAAAAAAAAAAAAGAAAGAAAAATGAAAAACAGTATTTTTTTTTAATCTACTAATTAAATTAGAGGAAAAAACCCTTTTATTTATCAACTTTAAAAATATTTAACATTGGTTCTATTTATGAGAAACTGCATGTTGTTTCAGAGGCAATTTATCTTGAAAGTTGAGAAATAAATTTGACTTCGGCCAACCCACATATATTGTTGCCAAAAAATGAAAAGTTTTACAAAAAAGTTAACCCAAGGCTAAAATCTATGTCCTGCTTTACTTTAAATAATCATTTTCCCAGTAGTAATATATATATTCTGGTAGCATCCTTATTATTTCTGTCTCTCCTTTGGGGAACAGATTTCATGTTGTTTCATTTTGGTGAAAAATAAATGTAAATGAATCATGAAGATTCTTTAAATAAATCTTAAACCTTATTAAAATAGTTAAGTCATTTGTGTTTCCCTCCTACTGGGGCAATAAAAATTTCACTTAGTCAAGTTATTTTTGCTTTTCCTACCAGTTGCTACACTGCTTAAACCTGAAGAAAATTTCAGAGCATTAACCTCTAAGAGTTTTAGATACTATGTGACCTTCTGTGGGAAAGCTGGATTTGTCATTGTCTTATATGATGTCTTTAATCTTATTCTACATAATAATGTACCAAATGTTTGGCAGGAAAAAGATGAATGATGAAATAATCAGTAGAATGACCATCCTCCTATTAAAGTAACTAAAACTTACATTTTTTTCTTAATTTATGATTGTGGACTTTTTTCTTACTCTACCTGTCTGCACTTACCCTGAAGTGCATTCTTCTCACAAAATGCCCATTTTTATCAACTAACTGAAAAAATTATTAAGGATTTGGTACTTCTTAGTATTTTCAAGAATTTTCAACCATACTGAGTTGAGGACAGCCATAAAAGGGATTCTTTTGGGATAGATGTTTATGTTCAACTCATTGTAACCAAGAAAACAAACAAGCTTCCAATCTATGTCTGTGTAATGATTGGGGTTATGAAAAACAGTGCCTGCTTAGTGCCGTTTCCAGAGGATATTTGTTCCCCTAGGGTAAATAAACTTTTAATAGTTCCCACAGAGGTGTTCTTTTTTTTTTTTTCAAGTTTCAGACGTTTATTAATCAATGTAAACCTCAACATGATTTTGTGCATTTGAAGGGGAAATATTTCCTGGTTAAGCGGAAAATTGTGCAGATGGCTTCTGCAAGACGTTCATTCTAAGCAGCTTTTTAATGAAACATTTCATTTAGAAGTCTGGACTTTCTTTCTTCAGTTTGCTATAATCTACATTCACTGAATAGAACTTGTATTGCTCATTGGAATTCCATTTGTTCCAGGGTTCTGGGTTATTCTTTCTGTCCCAAGAGACATCTGGATTGAATAATGCCAGGCGCAAGATATACAGCGCTGCCCTAGTTCCTTCAGCTCCAATAAATATGAAGAGAGGGTTCAAGATTGGATGCTTCTTGGTCTGACTGAGGATCTGGAAGGGCATGGTTGTGGCAGAGGTCTCGGGTCCGGAAGCAGAGAAAAACAAAACTGCAAGGCACAGAACTAGGTAGTCTCTCAAAGTGTTAATTCTTTTAATTAATGTTTCTCATGCAGACAATAAAGCCACTTTGAAAGTTTGAAGTTGGATTCTACTCTGTTAATACACTGTATCTAGCTTAAGGACTGAGAAAATCTGTGAAGTTAAATTGGAAAATTACTAGTATAATCTTGGTTTTGTAAGAAAAGTATTAGTCTAACACTGCCTTTTGATGTTTAGCTAGAAACTATAAATGAATGTGTTAAGGAAAGTGGTCTCCTGCTATCTTTAAGAATAGTAATTGAATTGGATCAGAATAGTATGAAAATAACTGGAATGGTATTTGAAAATAAAGGCATCCACAAGAAACCATGCTTTCCCTGGTGTGCATCTCCCCCAGGCTGACAAATGCCGTAGTGATGGATTCTAAGGAGACAACGCCTCCAGCGTTCACACACTGAGATGAGTTCATTTGCCCAAACACATACATCTCAATCTGTTCTCTGCCAAAAAACTACAAGTATAAAGGAAAATCTGACTAACTTGGCTGATTTTGGTCCTAACGTGTCCTTGAAAGTCATGAATTTGTTTAACTTTAGCACGAATTTATGTATTTTAAAACTGCTATGAGTTTCATCTTCTCATCACTCAATACAACAGAGTGTATATTCTTGTCCATAATGCAAGAGGTGTATATGACAAGATAAACAATAGGGCCAGGTAGCATACCTTACATGACAAATGAGCAATACTAATTTAGGAATCTATATTTCTTTTGAAACTTATTCTGAAACTGGAAACTTTCTGTCCCTGCAGAAGTTATTCCAGGATATTTTCATAGTTCTTGGCCCTATAGGTTCTCTATTGGTTCTAAATGCCATTTACAGTACAGAAATGATGTCAATTTCTTTCCTAACACATCACTCTATTCTGTGAAGACCAAGTGCTCCTAATGCTTCTCCTTCAATGCTGTCTTTGACGGGTGACTCAAGTCTTTGAACTACTGAGAATTATCTAATTTCTGCATACACAGGTGACTCAAAATCCCTGACTCATGGTAAATAGCATCCCATTTATAGTCTGACTTGTTATTGATAACATGACCTTTACTTTTTGAATGCTCTAAGAACAACTTCAGTAATACAAACCTAGAGTTTTAAATAATTTTATATATAACGATAACCTGTATTTATAGTAATATTAAAATAATTCAAAAAAACAAAAAGTAGTTTTCTGTAGTTTTAGGAGAAATTGCCAATTTTAGCATTAGAAAATATTTATAAGAAATAATAGAAATATTAGTATTTTGGTATAAAATTCTAAAAAAGTCCACTATGAGATATTTAGAAGTATACGTAGATTTACATTTTTGATTTGAGACAGAAGATGGGTGAGTGAAGATAGGTGGGAGCCAAGCAGCACAGAGAACATGCTTGTTATTCATTATGGCTCGGGGGAAAAATTACTGAAGGATCTGGGATACAGCCAGAAGAAATACCAAATATTCTTTGTGATGAGGATCTCGTGATGCATGGGAACTCATATTCTTGGGATTGTTCTGGTAAAACACAGAATAAAATTTCAACAACATCAAAGAAGATCACCACTTAGCAGAGATTTGTGGTTAAGTGGCATCTTTCTTAGAAGTAACTTACTAATCTTTATTGATAAATATATAATTTAGTTATTTCCCCACCCCCTGCTGCTTTTCTTTTGATTACGACTACATAATTTCTTAGCTATGCCAGAGAGACAGTTCCTTTTTTTAGACAGCTTTACTGAGGTATAATTGATATACAAAGAACTGAACATATTTAATATGTACAATTTGATGAGTTTAGACATATGCAAGCACCCCTGATACCATCACCACAATCAAAGTAATGGATATGCCTCCCAGAGTATCTTTGTGCCCCCTTGTTTTTTTGTGTGTGTTTTGTTTTTGTTTCTGTGATTAGAACACTTAACATGAGGTCCACTCTCTTAAATTTTGAAGTGAACAATACTATATTAACTATAAGCGCTATGTTACATGGGAGATTCCTAGAACTTATTCATCTTGCATAACAGAACTTTATACCCATTTAATAACAACTCCCATTTCTCTCACCCTCCAGCTGCTGGCAACCACTATTGTATTATCTGCTTCTATGAATTTGATTATTTTACATGCCTCATGTAAGTGGAATCATGCAGCATTTTTTTTTTCTGTGACTGACTTATTCACTTAGCATAATGTGCTCCAGGTCTATCTATATTGTCACATATGGCAGATTTTCTTTCATTTCTAAGGATGAATAATATTACATTGTGTGAATATATCACATTTTCCTTATGTACTCACTCATCAATGGACATTTAGTTTTCTTCCATATCCTGACTGTTATGAATAGTGCTGCAAAGAACATGGGAGTGTAAATATATCTTCAAGTTCCTGATTTCAGTTCTTTTGGATGTATACCCAGAAGTGGAATTGCTAGATCATATGGTGGTTCTATTTTTAAGTTTTTGAGGAATCTCCATACTGTTTTCCATAGCTTCTGCACCATTTTACATTCCCACCAACAGTGTACAAGGGTTACAATTTCTCCACAACCCTGCCACCCTAAAAGATGTAAAGGGATATCTCATTGAAGTTTTGATTTGCTTTTCCCTAGTAATTAATGATGTTGACCAAGCCATTTGTGTGACTTCTTTGGAGAAATGTCTGTTCAAGTCCTTTGCTCATTTTTAATTATTTAGGTTTTTGCTATTGAACTGTAGGAATTCCTTATATATTTTTAGAAATTAACATCTTATCAGATATATGGTTTGCAAATATTTTCTCTCATTCCATAAGTTGCCTTTTAATTCTGCTGATTGTCTACGTTGCTATGTGGAAGTGTTTGTACTTTGATTTTGTCCCACCTGTTTGTTTTGCTTTTGTTCCCTGTGCTTCCAAAGACATATCCAATAAATCATTGCCTAGATCAATATTGAGGTTTTTCCCCTAAATTTTCTTCTAGGAGTTTAAGAGTATCCTGCCTTACATATTAGCCTTTAATACATTTTGAGTTGATTTTTGTTTATGGTGTAAGGTAGGAATCTAATTTCATTCTTCTGCATGTGGATATCCAGTTTACCCAGCACCATTTTTTGAAGAAACTATCCATTTTTTATTGTGTGTTCTTGGCACCTTTGTCAAAGATCAGTTCACAATATGTGCATGGGTTTATTTCTGGGCCCTCTATTGTGTTCCAGTGGTCTATATGTCTGTCTTTATGCCAGACCATACTGTTTTAATTACTGTGCATTTGTAATATATTTTAAGTCAAGAGGTGTGGTGCCTCCAGCTTTGTTCTTTCTCAAGATCACTTTGGCTCTTATGGGTCTTTTGTGGTTCTATAAACATTTTAGGATTATTTTTTCTACTTCTGTAAAATATGCCAGTGAGATTTTGATGAGATAGTATTGAATTTGTAGATCTCTTTGAGTAGTGTTGACATTTTAACAATATTAAGTCTTCTAATCTGTGAAAACAAGATGTCTGTCCATTTTTTGTGTCTCCTTTTATTTCCTTCATTAATGTCTTATAGTTTTCAATGTACAAGTCTTTCACTTCCTTGATCAAGGTTATTCCTAAGTATTTTATTCTTTTCGATACTATTGTAAATCAGGTTGTTTTCTTAATTTCCTTTTTGGATAGTTCATTGTTAGTGTCTAAAACACAACTGATTTTTTTATATTGGTTTTGTGTCCTCCAACTTTACTGAGTTCATTTATTAGTTCTCACAATTTTTTTTTTGTATTTAGTGTTTTACACATAGAATCTTGTCCTCTGCAAAGAAAGATAATTTTACTTCTTTCTTTTTTATTTTGATGCCTTCTATTTCTTTTACTTGTCTAATTGTTCTGGCTAGGATGTCCAGTACTTCATTAACTAGAAATGGCAAGAGTAGACAACCTTGTCTTGTTCCTGATCTTAGAAGGAAAGATTTCAGCTTTCACTATTGAGTATAAAGTTAGCTGTAGCTTATCATTTACGGTATTTATTATGTTGAGGTACATCCTATCTATACATTTGATACTGCCTATATTTTTTTTCTTGTAGTGTGTGTGTGTGTGTGTGTGTGTGTGTGTGTGTGTGCGTGTGTGTGTGTATGTTTTCCCCCTTTGGTATCAGAGTAATGCTGGCTTAACAAAGTAAGTTTGGAAGTATTTTCCCCTTCAATTTTTTGGAAGAGTTTGATTAGTATTGGTATTCATTCTTTGTAAATGTTTGGTAGAATTCACTAAGGAAGCCATCTAATTCTGAGATTTTCTTCGTTGGGAAGTTTTTGATTACCAATTGAATCTCCTTAATTATAGATCTGTCAGATCATCTATTTATTTATAATTCAGTCTTAGAGGGGTGTATATTTGTAGAATTTATCCATTTCTTCTTGGTTACCAAATTGTTAGCATGTAATTATAGTAATATCTTATGATCTTTTGTGTTTTCGCAGTAAAAGTTGTAATGTCTCCTCTTTCATTCTTGGTTTTATTTGAGTCTCCTCTCTTTTTTCCTGCTTAGTTGAGCTGAAGGTATATCAATTTAGTTTACCTTTTCAAATAACCACCTCTTGATTTTATTGATTTTTTAAAATTGTTTTTCTAGTCTATTTGTTTATTTCTGCTCTAATATTTATTTTCTCCTTTCTGCTAAATTTGGGCTCAGTTTGTTATTTTTATAGTTCCTTGAGGTGAAAAGTTGTTTATTTGAGGTCTTTTTTAATGTACATGTTTATTGCTATAAAATTCCCTCTTTGTACTAGTGTTGCTGCATCCCACAAGTTTTGGTATATTGTTTTTCCATTTTCATTTGTCTCAAGATATTTTCTGATTTCCTTTTTCATTTCTTCTTTGGTTCATTGGTTGTTCAGGAGTATATTGTTTAATTTCTACAATTTGTGAATTTTCCAGTTTTCCTCTTGTTATTCATTACTAGTCTTATATCATTTTGGTTGGAAAATGTACTTGTCATGATTTCAGGTTTTTTTCAAATTTGTGAAGACTTGTTCTGTGGCCTAACATGATCTATTTTGGGGAATGTTCAGTGTGCCCTGGAGAAGAACGTGTATTCTGCTACTCTTGGGTGAAGTGCCTGTATATATTTGTTAGGCTTATTGGTCTTTATTTTTCTTCAAGTCCACTGTTATTGATTATATGTTTGGAAGATCTACCAATTGTTGAAAGTGGGAGTATCGAAATCTCCTAATGTTATTGTATTGCTGTCTATTTTTCCATTCATTTTTGTTGATAAAGGTTTTATATACTTAGGTGCATTGATGTTAGGTGCATGAGTATTTGTAATTTTTCTATCTTTCTGATGAATTGACCCTTTTATTATTATATAATGTTCTTTGTTCCTTGTGACAGCAAACCCTGGAGAAGAGAAAGGATCTAATTTCCAGAACTACTACATCAAAATATTTGAAATATTTAGTTTCATAAAAATACAGAGTATACAGAAAATGGGAAAGTATGATATATGCACAGGAAATAAAGAAATTGATAAAAACTGTCCCTGAGGAAGCCCAGATCAGGGATGAATTAGACAGAGACTTTAAATCAACTGTCTTAAATATGCTCAAAGAGCTATTTAAATCATTTAAATCAACTGTCTTAAATATGCTCAAAGGAAACTATGGTCAATGATTAAAGAATATCATAAGAGCAGTATATGAACAAACAGAGAATACCAATAAAGAGATATAAGTTATAAAAAGGAAATAGATAGAAATTCTAGAACTGAAAATACAATGCCCAAAATGAAAAATTCACTAGACAGTTTTAATAGCAAATCTGATCAATCAAAAGAAAAAATTAGCAAACTCAGAGATAGGGTAATTGAACTTATCCCTCTGAGGAACAGAAAGAATAAAGAATTAAGGAAAATAAATGGAGCCTAAGGGACCTGTGAGAGTACATCAAGAATACCACAATATAGAGATTGGATTAAACATGGCAGCGTGAGAGACATTCCCAGGTCTCTCCCCTTGAAACAACAAAAAGCCAAACACCTAAAATTTAACAAAAAACACCCAAATTGCACACCAGCACGTCTGAGTGTGGGATCTGCACATAAGAGCTATCACAGGTCAGAATCCCGGGTGTTGGGTGGTGGACTGGGAGAAATGAAGAAGCTGTCTCTCGCAGCTGGAGCTCCCTGTAGGAGGAAGGGGAGGGGAAAAGGAGTGATGAGTTCCCTGAACAGCTCTACCGGAAAGTGCTGCAAGCTCCATGCGGCCAGCAGCAGTGCCCAATCATCAGGGCAGAAGGCAAAGAAACAGGGATGGCAGAAAAGTGGGGATGGCAGAGAAACCAGCGTCTCAGCGTTGTGCCCAAAGAAGTGGCTTCAAAGGGCTAGCACGGTTGAGTTTCCCGGTCAGGGAACCAACATGTTGCGGATTTTGGCTCGTGTACCTGGAAGAACCAAGCAGCACTCAGTGAACTAAGAATCAAAGGAGGTTTATTTATGCTAGCAAACTCAGAGGAATCCCTCTCCAGAGTCTGAGCCCCAAACAAAGGTGGGCAGGTAGTTTTATACATTGATCACTTCCACATACCTGGCAATCTTCTGTTGCGTGCACGCAGGAAGGATAAGGTCCTAGGAACAAAGGAGGTTAGGAAAAGTTCTTCCAGGACAAGGTAGCCATCTTAGATTCCTTTACACTTCCCACATAAAAACAACAGTTGATTTTTACCAGCCGCAATTGCAAAACTGAGGCTGAGCTGCAGCCTCCAACCCCCAACCCAGAGGGCCCCTTCCCCCATACCCTCCGAGATGGACCGCTGTGGAGCCCCAGGGAAATCAGAGCAAACGCTATGTAAATTGTCACTAACACTGACAGGAACAGAGATTGAGGGTAACGATAGCGAGCGTGATTAAACATCTATAAGGAAAAAAAGTACATTATTAACACTTTATACAAAGCAGAGAGCCAAGAGGCTTAGATGCCACCTACTGGAAACCAAAAGAAAAGCACCTTATTTGCCACAGGCTAGGGACCATTACATAATAAATCTTCTTTCTGGGGGAAAAAAAAAAAGCAGAACACACTTCCATTAATGCCCAGGCAGAGAAATAGTCCATTAAACACCATGAACAACCAAGGTGGCAAGGCATCTCAGAAAGAAAGAGAAAAATCTCCAGAAAATAAGCTTACTGGCATAGAAATGTGCGACTTAAATGACAGAGAATTCAGGACGGTACTTCTGAAAAAACTCAGTGAGATTTGAGACAAATCATATCAGCAATTTCAGGAATTGAAGAAACAACTAGGTAAGTAGAATGAGGTCTTTAGCAAGGAGGTTGAAACCCTCAAAAAGAACCAAATAAACCTTCTGGAGATAAAGAACATACTGCAAGAGTTGAAAAATGAAATAACAAGCTTGAGAAATAAAGTTGACTAAATGGAGGAAAAGATCAGTGATATCGAAGACAGAAATATAGAAATAAATCAGAAGGAAGACGAGAGAAACCAAAGAGTGAAAAAATCATGAAAAAGAAATTCAAGAACTAGCTGATCCCATCAGGAGAGGAAACATAAGAATAATGGGTATTATTGAAGGGAGGAAAAGGAGCAGGGATTAGAAAGCATTTTCAGACAAATAGTTGATGTGAATTTCCAAAATATAAGGAATGAGCTGGAGCTTGCAATTCAAGAAGTCAATGGAACACCCAATTAACTCTACCCAAGAAGGTCTTCACCAAGACACATCATATTAAAATTATCAAAAATCAATGACAAAGACAGAATTCTCAGGGCAGTCAGGGAAAAGAAGATGGTAACCTACAAAGGAAAACCCATTGGATTATCATCGGACTTCTCAGCACAAACCTTACAAGCCAAAAAGGAGTAGAATCAAATACTCAAACTATTAAATGAAAGGAACTACCAGCCAAAAATAAAGTATCCAGCTAAGCTCTCCTTTAGATATGAAGGAGAAATAAACATCTTTCCAGACATACAAAAATTGAGGGAATTCTCCACTACGAGGCTTGTACTACAGGAAATACTGAAAGAGGTCAGCTTACCTAAAACAAAATGACAAAAAAATAAATAAATAATTCGGAGTAAGAAGACGAGCAGGCTGATAAAAGCAAAGGAGTGCAACCCTTACTATAAACAGGGCATTATGAACGTTCAGCATACATAGGGACAAAATGAGACAACAATGACTGAAAAGGGGAGGATTCAAAGATCCAAATTCGCAAAGGGGAATGGAGATAAGGCACAAGCAGAAGAAAAGAGATGACTGAATATATACAACTATCCTTTTCATATTCGTAATGGTAAACACAGGCCAAAGATTTAGAACTGAAGTATATAACATAGAACAAGAAGGACCAGAGGGAAAACCCACAAAAGCCAACCAAAATAAAGAAAACAGAAACACAAGGACAAGGAAGCAATGGAAACACCAAGCTACCAGAAAGCAAAAGATAAAATGGATATATGAAGATCTCATATTTCAATAATCACCCTAAATGTAAAAGGACTGAACTCACCAATAAAAAGGCACAGAGTTGCAGATTGGACAAAAAAAAAAAAAAAAAAACCATATGCCGCCTCCATGAGACACATCTCAGTTCTGAGGACAAATATAGACTCAAAGTGAAATTCTAAATTTCAAATCCTTTGGATCAAAATTAAGCCATCTTGGTGAGACTAAAATTGGTTACATGAAAGAGTACATTCTGGTTGCCCTAAAG